>NW_004444082.1:4539576-4591680 GCF_000243295.1 Trichechus manatus latirostris | reverse complement strand
CACTGACTGCTCTGACCAGGATCACAACAGAGGGTCCTGGATAGAGCTGGAGAAGGATGTACAATATAATTCTAACTCACAAAAAAAGGACCAGATTTACTGGCCTAAAGGAGACTGGAGAAATCCCAAGAGTATGGCCCCCAGACACCCTTTTAGCTCAGTGGTGAAGTTATCTTCGAGGTTCACCACTCAGCCAAATGAGACTAACGAGGTACAGTAGTCCAGTGACAAGGGCCAGAAGGCAGAAGAAGTCAAGGAAGCTGGTGATAGGGAACCCAAGGTTGAGTAAGGATACTGTTGATGTGTTGTGAGATTGTTAACCATTGTCATAGGGTAACATTTGTATTAACTGTTAAATGAGAAACTATTTTGTTCTGTAAGCCCTCATCTTAAGTGAGAATAACAGCACCATTGGAAGAGCGTAGTCAATGTCACTGAACTGTGCATGTAGAAATTTTTGAAATGGTGTGTCTTTGGCTATGTGTATTTTCACCAAAAATAGAAGGTTGAGAAGTTAGAGGGTTGACATGTTGTGGGGTTGTTAACCAATGTCATAAAACAATACGTGTACTACTGTTTCATGAGAAACTATTTGTTGTATAAGCCTTCACCTGAAGTACAATAAAAAAAAGAAATAAAAAAAAAAAAAGTGAGGCGACCTCCAGAGCCCTTCGGCAGGTATGGAGAATGGTTTTAGCCAATGCGGGGGTCATTCCATGAGGGCTCCAGGCATCACCACCCAGCTGTATCGGTTTCCTTGCCTCAGTGTATCCAAGATTCAGATGGAAGTTATATTGAGAAATCCCATGACATGGAGACAATGAGCTTCTCGTGATTTCAGAGGCTGCCACACCTGCTTCTCTAGGACAGACAGATGCCCTCAATGAGGGATGCTTCTAAATACCTGGCTCTGTTCTTTTGTGGCCTGTGGAGCTGAGTAAACACCGCAGGCTTCCTGGCATAGGGGCTGATTGGCTTGGCATTTTCTTTATTATTTCTTCATTTTCATTCCAACTAGAAGGCTGGGAATTGGGTTGGGCGTTCTCAACAAAGCAACTGAGTAGTGTCCTCTGATACTGAGTATTGTCCTCTGATACTGGGTAGTGTCCTCTGATGCCAGGTCACTGGAAATGTGCTACCTCTACAACCTAGGAAAACAGATTCGGCTACAGGTACTGGACAAATTGCCAATTTCCAAGGATGCTGGAAGGAAAACCTTTTTTTTTCCAGGAAGGACTTGTGCCTCATTCATTGCCCACTTTGCAGCCCAGCTCTGTTATCTGTAACACGAGGGCCTGGGGAGGCCATTTCTGGAGGCTGCTCCAGCAAACAGGCAAACTGGCTCTCCCCCACCCAGGGTCCCGAGACTCCAGTTGGGAGTTTCTCAGCGTAGCATTCCTAAAAAGCTTTCTTTGGAATAGTGGGGTCACAAGGGGGGTGCACAGGGTGTGGACCACACCAGGTGAAACGGTCAGAGGGGGCGACACCAAATGACAGTCTGTAAAATTTTCATGTAGTGTTTCAGCAAAAATGTATTATTTTTTATAGAAACATCCCTTCAGTTAGTTATAACAACAAAAAAATTTTGTAAGCCCAGCTTATGTGTCTCAATATACATAACCAACCCCAAAACCAATTGTCGAGTCGATTCTGACTCGTAGAGACCCTATAGGACAGAGCAGAACTGCCCCACAGGGTTACCAAGGCTGTAAATCTTTATGGAAGCAGACTGCCATATTTTTCCCTTGCAGAGTGGCTGGTGGGTTCAAACTGCTGAGCTTTTGGTTGACAGCCAAGTGTTTAACCCCTGTGCCACCAGGGCTAGGCTAAAACTCTTACGCTAATTTACTTCTTGAACCTTCTACTATGCTCCAGGGCCTTGGTGGCACAGTGGCTAAGAGCTCGGCTCCTAACCAAAAGGTCAGCAGTTCGAATCCACCAGCTGCTCCTTGGAAACCCTACGGGGCAGTTCTCTGTCCTATAGGGTTGCTGTGAGTTGTAATCGACTCGACGGTAACAGGTAATATGCTCTGTCAGAGTTGTCATTGTTACCCAATTACAATGACCTTTGAATCGTAGGGTTTCCGCTACACGTGCTACAAGCACTCGCTGCTGTTTCCATTGCTGCTGGTGTTTTTACAGTTGCTGATTTCGTCAACATCTCTGGTGTTTTAGCTACAATATCCCGGTAGTTAGCGGGGGTGGGGGGGTGACGCCAATGCTAGTGACATCACTGCGTTGGATATGACCTCTCCACTGCTGATTTCACCCCTTAACTCCTCCTTCAAGTGCCTGCTGGGGAGAGCTGGGGCAGGGATAGAGCAAACAGGAATTCGATGGAGAGCAAGTAACTAATGAAAATAAAATAACCAAGGGAGACGAGAATGTGTTTAGTGCAACAGACAGTCTGGTATCATGGTGTGAATGGTGTGAGCAGCACCTTGCTGTCCACAGACCTGGTTTCAAATTCCAAATCTACTACTTGCTTGTGACCTTGTGCCACTTGGTATGTTTGTGAACTCTGGAGTATCTACTCCGGAGAAAGCTGTTCAGGGTTATCGTGAGGGTCAGTGGTGATGTATGCAAGCACTGACCCTTGCTATGTGCCTAATACATTTTCCTTTGCTGGACACTGACCATCACATTGGAATCTGAACATCCATGGAATACGTGCATGGGAATATTTGAAAGGAGGGTGGACATCTGGGTCATCGCTAAGCTCTTTTTCATGCACACCTGGGTTCTTGCTTTTCCCACACACCTTCCCTTCTGGCCTTGTTCCAGCGCTGGCCTTTCCTGGTGGCTCCCCCTCCCTGTCCACTTGCCCCAGTGTTATCCCTGATTTAGGGATCTGGATCTGGAGTCCTGGCTGGTCTGGTTCCTCACCAGTACTCCTCCTGCTCAGTCCTGGCCCATGAGGTACAGCACTTACTGCTCTTGATCACCTTGGTGGACAAGGGAAGAAAACGTTGTTATGGATCAAATTGTATCCCCCCAAAGATATGCTTATGTCCTGACTGCAGTACCTGTGAACCTGACCTGGTTTGAAAATAGGGTCTTTGAAGATGTTATCAGTCAACTTGAGGTGATATGGGAGTTGGGTGAGTCCTAATGCCCTCTGAGTGGTGTTCTTATAAAAGAGAGGAGACCCAGAGAGACACACGGGGGAGACGGCCATGTGAAGATACGTCTGCCAGCCTAGTGCCAAGGATCCCCAGGCATCACCAAAAGTTAGGAGAGAGGCATGGAGCAGATTCTCCCTCAGAGCCCTCAGAAGGAATCAACATGGCCAGCACCCTGATTTCAGACTCCTAGCCTCCAGAACCGTAAGGCTATAAATTTCTCTTCTTATAAACCACCCAGTTTGTGGTATTTTGTCATTGCAGCCCTGGGAAACTAATACAGATATTATAGGGGATAGGAATTTCTTCTAACATCCTTCTAGTTTAATGGAAAAGGTTAATTTTAGGAGTGGAAAATAGCATTTGTCCAGAGTCTACCATATGCCAGGGGACATGCTGGGCACTTTCTCAGCCTCATGAGGTAAGTCCTATCATCTCCACTTACAAATGTGGGGAATTGAAGGTAAGAGAGAAATATTATTTTGCCCAAGTGATGGAGCCTGGACTTGGACCAATCCAGTTTGACTGAAAGTTTGTGATTTCCTGCACTCCCACATTGCTTTTTGAGTAATAATCGTGATAGAAAGGAATCCATCACCAGGACACTCAGCAGTTCAGAAGTCTTACATGCCATTACTTCCAGGTCATACCACTACCTCTGTTCATACAGTTACCTGCTGGGGTAGAGGCTCACACTGGGGACTATGAGAAAGAAGCAAGATCTCCCACGTGGGTGGCAGCAACAATGGGCTGGAACTCTGATTTTTTTGTGTGTCACTATTTTGTGTAAGCCTAGGACCAGATGTAAACGGTGGGAAATAGCCCTAGGAAAAACAAGCTTACGATTTTTCCATCGATGATTTCAGTAAAACGGAAGTTTCCATGGACTACATACTACAGGGGAGTCATGTAGTAGGAAGTCAAATAAGACACCGAGTATTACTGATGCCACTTCCCCAGGTATGGATCAGCTTCTTTGCATACTCACTGCCACTGCCTAGTCCAGGCCTCAGGGAAATCTCACCTGGGTTCCAGTGAAATGTCCACCTGGCCACCCAGCACCGACCTCCACCTCCAATCTGCCCTACACGCTGCACATGACTCCACAGGCCCACCACGTTCATGGGCAGTAGAAGAAGCAGCTGCCATCTCTCTGTGGCTCCTGGCCCTCTCTCCAGAGCCTCCCCATTGGCCTTGTGGCCCTAATGGGGAAAACCGAACTGAAATATTTGCCTTTGGGACAGTGGAAGTAAGGGAAACATTTTAGAGTGTTTCTAACTGCACCCTCTACCAATATGCAAGGCCACTTCTTTCCCTGAAAGGAGGGAGCATTTGTTCTCTGCAGCACTGTCCTCAGACTAAAGTAATCCTCTCCCCATGACAACAGCCTGCTCATTTATCTACTTCATGTTGGAATATGTACTGGTTTGTCTATTTCTGTTCATCTACCCTTTAAGCTGTATGTTTCACCCTTCACTATACAGCTAGCACAGCACCTTGCGGATAGAAATGTTTTCAGTTGGGGGTCCAACTTGAAAGTAACAGGGGCTTCTTAGATACGTTGGGGTGATGGGCAATGTCAAGATAGCAAAAAGAAATGTAAAGGAACACAGGTTAGAAAGAGTTGGATTACATTGTTTCAAATCTTTGTCTCTAAAATCATGCTATTTTAGCTGTTCTACATATTTAAAAGGAGCCCTGGTGGTACAGTGGTTAAGCACTTGGCTGCTAACTGAAAGGTCGGCGGTTCAAACCTATCAGCCGCTCTGCGGGAGAGAGTTGTGGCAGTCTGCTTTCATAAAGATTTACAGCCTTGTAAACCCTATGGGGCAGTTCTACTATTTTCTATAGGGCCTCTATGATTCAGAATCAACTTGATGGCAATGGGAACACATTAAAAATGAAACAAAAAGCCCTCACCCAGGAGTGTGGGAATGTCCGAGCCTCAGGGCAGCCGTGCCTCTCCCAGGCTTCCCTACGTTGCCCGAGGTGGGGCGCTGGGAGTCTGTTCTGTGACTCTGCAGTGGAGGCCAGCCAGTTGTGGCTGGGGACGAGGGGAGGGGGTTGGATTCAGCCCTGGTGTTTTCCTCTTTCAAGGTTTTTCAAACCCAGATTAGCTCAGACGGTTTGCAGGGGCAGCACGTGCTGTTTCCTTGGCCTGGAAGACTTCAGCCCTCATTCTTCATATGGAGACTTCAGATTAAAAAAAATAAAAATCTCTACTGCAAGCACTACAAGTTTATATTAACATTAAAATGAAAATAGACAAAAAGAATTCTCATAAAACATAAATGTTCTGCCCAAGAATATACCCAAAGACATACCTTGAGATACCTGGAGAATTTAGATAAATGTGTTACTTCCCCAGGGTTATTTTCCTTCTCTCTCATGGACTAAAATGCTTCAATTCCTATTAAAACAGCACTTCCTAACAAATGGTACTTATATCACCATGGCTGATCCCTGAGATGATTTTAAATTTAAAAGGCCATGTATATATTTGCATGTATTGTAGCAGGCACATTTTTCAGAATCGCATGAACTCAAGTGTACAAAAATGTAACCTCACATTTCCATAACTGAACTCAACTTTTATCTTCAGCTCCTATTCTGCCTAATGTTAGAAAAGTTAACCTGGTCACCTCCAGATGTTAGCACTGATTAAGAGCGGAAGGAATCTAATACGTGATTTAGGGTTTGTATATATTTAAGTAACACTATAACAGAAATAGAGGTGATTTAGTGTTTGTATATATTTAAGTAACACTATAACAGAAATAGAGTCTCTGGGTGGTGCAAATGGTTAACACATTCAGCTGCTAACGGAAAGAGTCAGTTTAAGTCCACCCAGAGGTTCCTTGGAAGAAAGACCTGGCAAACAACTTCTGAAAAATCAGCCATTGAAAACCCTGCAGAGCACAGTTCTACTCTGACACACTTGGGGCCACCGTAAGTTGGAATCGACTCATCAGAAATGGGAAAAAAGTAACAAAAATAGATTTAAGTCAACTCAAGGGATGTGAAGGAATGTTTTCCCTTCAAAGGGAGTCCATATATTATTCAAATTTAAGAACAGTTGGGGTAATTTGCGCTAGGAAGGCTGGCTAGTCCTGGTGATGGGAACACCTTGCTCCTGGCATCTCAGTCTATTTCTGTTGAGTACAGTGAGGACACTCAGTGACTGTCCTCTTGGTGTTCGGGATGGGGCCCCTGGAGTGGTCTCTGGGTCCTTTCTCCACGTCCTTGGCTCACTCTCCAGGATGCAATGTGTGCGTGTGCCTAGTGGGAAAGCACCGGGTGGAGACCCTTTCTGCGGTGCACGGACGCCAGCACACGCAGAGTTGTGGGGTGGGGGCCTAAGCAGCTTCGGTGGGAGTCGTTTGTTAGGTCACAGGAGGCAGACACTACAGGACAGCGAGTCCTCTCCCTTACTGGTCCCACACCACATCTGGCTTTCCTGTTGCCAGACTGGAAGAGCTGTTTTGCTAAAACTAATGTGTTCTGGGATTTGGGAAAGAATTCCAATTGTTCAAGTCCCTCTAGAAAACCCCTTAACACTTGTGCTTGTCTCTGTCCAGCTGTGACAACTACACGTACATTTGCAGGTAGCTGTCATTGTGTTTGACACATTTGATTTGTGCAGTAAGCTCCCTAAAGACCAATCCCATGTTTTTCTATTTCTAAAAAACTGCATACAATGAGAGTTAAATGATGGCTTAACACTATTACACAAACAACTCATTCTTAGGAGAAAAAATCGTCAAAAACTTCCAAAGATTTCAAAGTAATTTGGACATTCAAAAACTCTCTAGAAATAAGAATTTGATCAGTCAAGTGGTTGAAGAGATAGGGTGATCTGTTCCCGTAAGACAATCAGACACTCGGAGTAACCTGCCCCATCTTTTGGGTCAGTAGCTGAGGGCAAGTTCCCAGTGCTTTGCCATTCTGCCCACCATTCAGAATATGGACTTACAGCTATGGGCTTGGTTCAGTTTGTTTTTTAGTGAAAATAGCAGAACTCCCTGTACTGAGTCCTATTAGTAAGTTTGTTCATCTTGGAGATATCAAGACTTCTCATGGAATTGTATAGGTTAAAAAATACGGCCTTTTTTTCTAGATTCCAGTCCTCCAGGGTTGTCATCCCACTGAGCAAACTAGAGCCAGCTTTAATGTGTGATCAGGTGAGACGAATGCTAGAGAAATTCAAGGGAGCGGCAGTCAGGAGGTGACACAATTCTTTTCACAAAGCATGTATGGAATTCTTATTGTGTGCCTGTAGTTCTGTACAGGGCATCTCTAAGATGGAATAGAGCGTGGTCTTTTTCAAGAAGCTGATAATCTCAGCTAGAAGCATCAAAAACTACTCATAATACAAAGAAGAACACAATAACTTCTAAAACATAAGTAACATCAACATGTTTTAGAAATTCAAAAACGGAGGAAAGCTGCCTAAAGAAGAGCTCTGAGCGTCCTGAAGTGACAGCTGCTCAGAGCACAGACGGACCGAGGCGCACACTTGTGAATGTGACCAGCTGATGTCCTGGCTAGAGTAGAGGACCATCCAAAAGGTCATCTTAAAACATTATTTAAAAAACAAGAAACTTTTCTATATCTCGATATAAGAGGTTGCCGGGCAGCAAAGATAGCAGAGTCCCTCGCAAACCACTCCCCTTCCTGCCCCTAAGTAGTGTTCAGTAGTAGAATTCTCACTTTCCATGAAGGAGACCTGAGTTTAATTCCTGGCCAATTCTCCTCAAGTGCAGCCACCACCCATCTGTTACTGGAGGTTTGTGTGTTGCTAGGATGCTGAACAGGCTTCAGCAGTGCCTCTAGACTGAGACAGGCCAGAAAGAAAGGCCTGGTGATCTACTATAGATCACAATGGTCTGATCCTTGCCTGCACAGGGTTACCATGAGTCGGGGGCCAACTTGAGGGCCATTAACAACAACATATCTCTATATAATGACCTTTTTGAGCACCTTGTTTATGTAAAGCACCATAGGGAATAGTGTATGGGGAATGCAGACAAATGCTACTTAGAAGCAAGGATGGTGAGACTTTGTCTCGCTTACTTTGGACGTGTTATCAGAAAGGACCAGTCCCTGGAGAAGGACATCATGCTTGGTAAAGTACAGGGTCCACAAAAAAGAGGAAGGCCCTCAATGAGATGGATTCACACAGTGGCTGCAACAATGGGCTCAAACATACCTGCCATTGTGAGGATGGTGCAGGGCTGAGCAATGTTTTGTTCCGTTATACATAGGGTTGTTATGAGTCAGAACCAACTCAATGGCACCTAACAACAACAACAAATTGGCTTTGACTAAAGCTTAAAGAATACTCCAAGGCAAGGGGATGATAGTACCCAAAGGCCTCCCATGATGACCTTACCATGGTGAACTTACCATCATTTGGGTTCTGGCACTCAATCTGGCAGTTATAGTGACTAGAATCAGAAGCATAACTGGGGTATGGCAGGTATGGCAGGTATGGCACTGGTCCTGGGCGTGTGGTGCCACTGAGCAGTTCCTATTAACCCAGCACTGCCAGTGGCGTATCTACAGAAAATGGCGCCTACAGCAAGCACTGAGATTACGGCCCTGTCCAAACATCTGACACCCCTCTTTTAGATAATTTTACCATAATATCAGCTCAAAAATACAAGTCATGATCATTAATCTTTTAGTTAACACATTACCATGCTTGCAAAAGGGCATTGGGCCATACCAGGTTCATAGACACTTCTCAGTGGCACCCCATGCCCAGGACCAGTACAATACCCTCGATATGACACTGCTAGAAGTTAAGAGCCCCCTGAGCTAAGATCAGACTCTTTGTGGTAGGCTTACACTAACCCACCTGAGGAGAGACTGTTATGTGGCCCAGACCAGGCAGTATGGACTTACTATGAGGAAGAAGTCTTCCCATGGATTGGACTATCATCTGCATGCATCTTCCAAGTCATAAAGGGCTAGGGAGGAAGAATGAGTGGTCAGAAGGTTGCTTGGTGACAGTGGGTTTAAAGAGGTAGATTGTCTTGAGGCCCTTCCAACCAGGTTTCCGTGAAGGGGGATGGTTATTACTGCTGTTGGTAGGACAGCTGTGTTCTTTCAGGAGAGCAGGCCACCTGGACCAACCTGCCTCACCACCTTTCCTCCTTTCTCCATCCCAGTGACTCATCTGATAAGAGGGTTTTTCATTAGATTGGTCCATACGTTGTGCATCAATATGATCATTTTCGGGTCCTTGGCAAGGCAGGAGATGAGGGGAACATCTTACTAACATCCTCCGACTTCACACACTTTTACAATGCAGTTGAGGAAACGAGGTGTGTACGAAGATCTCTCACACTCACCTTATACTGTAGAGAATATGAATCTACTACGCATCCGTTATCTCATGTAATCCTCACAAACGGTTTGCAGACAGGGAAACTAGCATTTGCCTTTCACCTACTATGTGTTGCTGTCTTCAGGAGGTTTACATTTTTCGTCTCCTTGAATCCCAATTCTGCAACATGGGTAGAGTCTTCCTAGTGTACATTTGAGGAAATTAAAGGCTGAGAGTTGCCACGGCTCAGCCAATGTCAAACAGATGGTTAAAGCCTAAATGGAAGCTAGGTGGACTCCTAGTCCAGGGGTTTCTCAGCTACTTCCATGAAAGCAGAACTAATAAATCCAGGCCACACATGACGGGCTCTGAGTGCTCGTCTATACCAGGAGGGACACAGGCCGCTCAGGACAGGGGAGGGTGGGACGTGCACAATGGAGAAAACAAGTCTCGGCAAAAAGATTCTGATGAGAACCACTATATATGTGATTAATGGCGTCTTAATTATCCTATTGCATCCCTTTTCCAAATAAGAATCTAGAAGAGTTGAATGGAAATGTGTATTTTGGATATAGTATGGATTTGCGTGTTGTCTCCCTTTAAAGAGTGAAATGATTTTAATTACTATTCTTAAGGCTCATCCTTACTTAAGCCATACAAAAACAGAATTCATTTAGCATGAATTGGCCCGTCTGTGTTTCTTTGAGCCCGATTTAATTTTGTCATTGGCCTGCGATCCCAAGTTCCCGAGGTCAGCAATGTGGCCTTTCTTCTTTCTTAAAGAATCCTAAGCCCTCACAGCAAAACCAGGAGGTGGCTGCAGCAGCTGGCTAGTTTTGTTGGCGGGGGGCGGGGGCGGTAGAGCCACGTGCAGCACCCAGGGGCAGGTCCAGACACTTGCTGGGACAGCGCAGGCTGCAGTGGGGACTTTCTGTAGTGTACCCCTTAGCAGGTGCTAGCTCCTCAGCTGGGAGACTAATGAAAACCAAGGGCACTGGGAAGCTTTTTAACTCCATCCTGGGTTTGCAAGGATTCCGGCTAAGACACAAGGGTGACCCAGTGGACAGAGAGATGAAAGGAAGCCTTTCAGATTAAATAAGATTTAGGAAATAAAAGGATTAGCAGGACACAAAGGCTAGATTCACGAGTTTATTTAGCCAGTGCAGTGTGGCATGCTGGGACAAGGGACATCCAGAAAGAGATAAAAGAGATGGACTCAGGAGGTCGCCGGGCAGCAAAGATGAGCAGAGTCGCCCCTAAAGCCTGCTAAATCTTCTGATAATTGGAAACAAGCCAGAAGGGGTGCTTCCCCATGACTGACTCTGCCTCCTCCACAAAGCAATAAGAAGAGATACAATGACGAGGCACCTCGTGGACTCGTGGTCGGCCTCAAATGAGCTTAGGAAGGGGAAGCTCATCTTATGGCCAAGTCTTAGTCACTAACCATTTCTATCTTGAGCTACAAAGCAAAGTTTAAAACTGAGGGGAAATGCAATATTGTTTGTGGGTGGCAAAACCGCAAAGATATCCTCCTGTCTTGGATGTCTCTGCTCAGTATTTCTCTTCTCCCACGTTGTAGAACTAGAAATCCCAAAGCTAGAAGGGGGTTAGAGTATGCCTAGTCTAGCCTGGCTTGCTACAGGGGTGTCTCCACCATGTCTTGACATGTGGCCCTCTGACCCAGCAGGGACACCCCAGCCATGGGATGAACAGTGTGCTTTAGCAGCAAGCTATTTCACTGCAAGACAACTGCGTTTTCATTAGATCTTCCTTGGATTATAGCAAGATCTTTGTCATCAGTGATCCTTGTCCTACAATATGGAGAAATACCAAACAGGTCTGCCCTCTCTGTTACATGATTTCCTCTTAAACATCTGAAAGTAGCTAGCATGGGGCCCTTAAGTACTTCCTGTCTCTGGATGAACTTCTTTTCCCTCTGTAAATCCTATGATTGGATCTGACTCCTCCACTGGGGCACAGGAGGCAAGGGGGAAGCCATTCCACTCCTTCCTCCCATGCTGCTTTCCTTGCCAAGAGCCACTAAGGTGATCAGGGGTCTCCTAATCCCTGGATCACCGCGTTTGTAAAAATATCAAATGAAGATCAAAATCTTCTTCCTTTAGAATGAGACTACAAAAAGAGACACCAGAAACCTACCTTAAGTGCTATAATTGACTCACTTTACTTCTGCTCACTTACTTTGGACACATCACCAGGAAAGACCAATCACTAGAAAAGGACATCGTGCTTGGTAAAACTGACTGTCAGAAAAAACAAGGGAAACCCTAATGAGACGGATTGACATGATAGCCGCAACAGTAGACTCAACCCTACCAACAACCATGAAGACCGGCCAACACTTTTCTCATGGATTGAATTGTGTCCCCCAGAAATATCTGTCAACTTGGCTGGGTCATGATTCCCAGTACTGTATGATTGTGTACTATTTTGTAAATCTGATGTGATTTCCTTATGTGTTGTAAACTCTATCACTATGATGAGGTTATACTGATGAGGTATACAAGATTAGAGAGTGTCTTAATCCAATCTCTTTTGAGTTTAAAAGAGAGAAACAAGCAGAAACACATGGGAACCTCACACTGTCAAGAAAGCAGTGCTGGGAGCAGAGCGCGTCCTTTGGACCTGAGGTTCCTGTGCTGAGGTGCTCCCAGTCCAAGGGAAGACTGATGCATCACAAGGACCTTCCTCCAGAGATGACGGAGAGAGAAAGCCTTCTCCTGGAGCTGATGCCCTGAATTCGGACTTGTAGCCTACTGGACTGTGAGAGAATAAACTTCTGTTTGTTAAAGCCGTCCACTCGTGGTATTTCTGTTAAGGCAGCACTAGATGACCAAGACAACTTTGTTCTGTTCATACATAAGATCACCATGAGTTGGAGCCAACTGGATGGCAACTGACAATAACAACAACACGTCTATTCATTTGGTTTATTGCACACCTACTGAACGTCTGGTGCCTACTTATGCTAGGAATATATGATTCAGGCAGGGTGATGGCCCTGGAGGAACTCACATAGACACTTTGGAGAAGAAATAGACACTTAAATAATCATAATTAAAGGTGACATAAGATATAAAAAAGGTAGGGTCCAGAGAGCAGTGTATAGCGTATCTAAAATGTTCAGCAGACAAACGAGGAAAAACCTTTCTCAGGAAGAGGGAGTATGTATATGAAGCTATGAAGACAGATAGGAATTTGGCATATTCAGAAAACCGCAAAGTTGAAAGGCTTTCGTAGCAGAATGAATGAGAGACGTAAAATCGACCTCCAGTCCTAGTGTGGGTGGTTTGGTGGGGGTGACATATTTCACTGAAATTAGAGAACTGATATAGGATGAAGAACAGGTTTAGAATGGGGGGGTGGGAGGGAAGAGACTATCTGTATATGTGCTTGTTGTCGTCGTTAACAGCGATGAAAGTAACCCTTCCCTTCACTACTTCATTCCTCTGATGTCTCCGGTATTTCCACCTTATTTCCCTCTAGTCGTGTTTTTTTTTTGAAATAATGAATTATATCTATATCTATCTATCTATTTGTATCTACCTATCTATGTATCTCTCTATGTATATATATGCTTTCAAATGAGGAGTGGACTGAGTCAAACCACATCCAAGCCAAAAGAGACATTGACAATTATTTAGTGAAGTGATTTTGAAAACAGTTAGCAGAGGCAACTCTTCTTCAGACATGGAAACTCAATGTGCCTACTGGGCAGGGGTGGATACTTTCCATCCCTGTCCCCTGTCCCTCCTCACCTCCCCACATTGTCACTAAGGCAGCCCAGCACCTTCCTTTCATAGATGGGGAAGCTGAACTAAAGCCCAAGAGGCCAGCCAGTGGCAGCAAAAGGGCAGAAATGCAAACCTACCTCTGAAGAGTCATGTTCATATACTGGTGACCTCTCCAATCATCCTTCTATAAGAGTTAAATCAGTAGCTCCCGGTATAGAGTTCCCCTAATGAAAAAGCAACAGCCGACTGAGTTGTATAGGCAACAGGCTGTTCTGTCTCTTTTGTAATTGGGTGATGAATCTACATTCCAGTTAGGTTTAAGGGAAGATGGCACCCTGACCCCTGGCTTTCCCCTGTGGCTCTGTGAGCGCATCTGGGGACAAGTAGATACTAGAAGGCCACAGGGAGAAATGTAGAAATGATGACTTTAGTTTTTGCTGAAAGCCATGCACTATAAAAGATATTGCTTTCAACCCCAAATTCCGGCCTTCCACAAGTACTTACCCTGCAGGCTCTGGGCACACTCTGGTGAATCAGACAGACACAGCCTCCACCCTCAGGGTGCAATTCACCAGGAAGACACACAAGCAAAGCTTACATGTGGATGTGCTAGATCCTCACAACGCCTCTGCAGAGCAGCCCCGTTATCGTCCCCACTGCAGGAGGGGAGCCCAGGCTCTGAGAGGTGACGCATGGCGACAGGCTGCAGGGCTGGACGGCCAGGCTCAGGGTGAGCGTGACCACAGCCCTGACTGGCCTCACAGATTGTCACTGTGCTGACAGGGGGTGGGGGGTGTGTACCGGGAACGGGGCAGACAGATCGGCCTTGGCCTCCCCACCTCCACTGCAGAGAGTTCTATTTTGCTGGCTTGTTTTTGTTGCTGTCCCCAAGTGTGCCCATCTGAGTCTTACAGAGTTACAAGAAAGCCAGAAAATCTGAGCTCCAGTACTGTGTATGGTCCTGGCTACCACATTTTAACTCCTACCCCTGGCCTGGCTTCCGAACCAGGGTGAAGGAAGCCGCTCGCCTGGCACTGACCCAATGCGCAGAAAGCTCAGGCAATAAATGGCATGTTGAAACGGGGTGGTGGTGCGGTCCTCACAGCAAAACCCACATTGATTCAGAGGTGAGGATCACACAGGTGTAATAGCTTTTCACAAAACTATAGAACTTTAATCTCCCGTTTTATAGATGCATAGACTGAGGCTGACAAAGTTGAAGATACTTGCCAAAATCATGCAACTTGTTTGCAGCACAGCTAACAAGTTTTGTTGGGCTGATACTATTTTAAGTTTACTTTCATGACTTTCTTTTTGCATCAGAGAACTTGCAAAAAAAACCTTAAGGCCTAGATCAACCTAAAGTGTACTATTGTTGTTATTATTGGGTGTCATTAAGTCGGTTCTGACTCATAGCGACCCCATATGACAGAGTAGAACTGCCCGGTACAGTTTTCTTGGCTGTGATTTTTATGGAAGCAGACCACCAGGTCTTTCTCCCTTGGAGCTGCTGGATGAGTTCAAACCAACAACCTTTTGGTTAGCAGCCGAGCGCTTAACCGTTGGCCCAGAAGGGCTCCTAGTAAGAAACTAAATGTATAGATTTCAATTACTGGGGTCCTTACTTCAAAACTGCTCTCAGAAACAAAGTGTATTAAAAAAAGACTAAATATAAAAATGGCTTGCCTTTTAGATGATAAGCCAACTGGTATCTTAAGCATAGCCTTTAAGTTCTGTATTTCCTTCAATGATAATTACAATATGAAAGTAGAATTAATGTGTGGCATTTAAATCACTTTTGAAATATGTTGTGAAATATTTAACCCATAAATGAATATTATAGAAATATATGGATTAGAAAATACATTGAACTGTTTCCAGATGGACCAGTGAATATTATTGGTAATAATCTGGTGTAAGAAATAAAATGAAGGAAGTCGACTAGGGCAGACTGGCATGCACACATTATTTTTGTTATTACCAACACTTTGCAGCACTCCCCACCCCCACAAGTACTTTTGTGCTTAAATGAAGTTCTTGTAAAATAAAATCTGTACAAATTTGAATTTTTATTCAGGGTGCTCAATGTTAAATAGAAATTAATGGCTGTTTCTGCCAGGTGCAAAACTCTTCCCAAGAACAGTAAGTCAAAATGGCCAAATTGTGCTGGGTACAAACCTTGAAAGAATAAGGAGTTTTTGAAATGTCCTAACCACTAAGACTTTCTGACAAGAACAACTTAACAGTTAAAATGTTTCTGACTCACCATACCAGAACAACCAAATCTCAGTAGACAAATATGAAACCAATGACAGAAAGATCCTGTTTGTAAGGGCCTCCCTTCAATTAAGGACATATCTAAGACCAAATCGTTGTAATTTCCCTGCTAGAAATCCCCTAAGTGCATCTACAAACACTGTATTGCACTTCTTGCTACTTTCAGCTTGGATACTCCCTGTTCAAGAACAGTTTATTGCTCAGTAAACCCTGTTAACTCTAATTGACGAGTTAATCCAATTTTTCAACAGTGGTAATGCATGGTATCACAATGTTCCATTCTCTTTGAAAAAATTAGATCTGATGAATAAAGTTGGTTTACTTGGAAGGAAAATATTTCAAAACATTATTAGATTACAGCCCTTAATTGAGAATTCGTAAAAATTAAAATTGGTTAAACAGGCATTTGACTGTGTGGATCATAACAAATTATGGAGAACATTGTGAAGAATGGGAACTCCAGAACACTTGATTGTGCTCATGAGGAACCTGGACATAGACCAAGAGGCAGTAGTTCTAACATAATAAGGGGATACTTGCATGGTTTAAAATCAGGAAAGATGTGTGCCAGGGTTGTATCCTTTCACCATACTTATTCAATCTGTATGCTGAGCAGATAATCCGAGAAGCTGGACTATATGAAGAAGAAAGAGGCATCAGGATTGGAGGAAGACTCATTAACAACCTGCCATACGCAGATGACACAACCTTGCTTGCTGAAAGTAGAGAGGACTTGAAGCACTTACTGATGAATGTCAAAGACCACAGCCTTCAGTATGGATTACACCTCAACATAAAGAAAACAAAAATCCTCACAACTGGACCAATAGGCAACATCATGATAAACAGAGAATATATTGAAGTTGTCAAGGATTTAATTTCACTTGGATCCACAGTCAACACCTGTGGGAGCAGCAGTCAATAAATCAAAAGATGCATTACATTGGGCAAATCTGCTGCAAATGACCTCTTTAAAGTGTTGAAAAGCTAGTATGTCATTTTCAGAACTAAGGTGTGCCTGACTCAAGCCATGGTATTTTCAGTCACCTCATATATGCGTGCAAAAGCTGAACCATGAATAAGGAAGACCAGAGAATAATTGATGTTTTTGAATTATGGTGTCGGTGAAGAATACTGAATATACCATGGACTGCCAGAAGAACGAACAAATCTGTTTTGGAAGAAGTACAGCCAGAATGCTCCTTAGAAGTGAGATGGTGAGAGGTTGTCTCACATACTTTGGGCATGTTATCAGGAGGGACCTGTCCCTGGAGAAGGACATCACGCTTGGTAGAGGGTCAGTGAAAAAGAGGAAGACCCATCTACCAGACGGATTGACACAGTGGCTGCAACAGTGGGCTCAAACATAGCAAGGATTGTGAGGATGGTGCAGGACTGGGCAGTGTTTTGCTCTGTTATACGTAGGGTTGCTGTGAGTCAGAACAAACTTACAACACCTAACAACAATCTTTTACGTATAAACGAGTTTGAGTCTTCAAGGCACTGTGACTTGTCTTCAATTTTTGTAATAAAACTGACGCACTCAAGAGGTTAAAATGTTATTGAAATGTACGTAAAAGATTAACTATGAAATATTCCTTAAATCTATAGAGGGTAACACTAATTTTGAATGTGATTAACATAGGTACTACAAAGTTTTTTCTACTAAAAAAAAAAGCAAACTGCCGTATGAAACTGATAATATCCATAATATATATTTAAAATTTCATAATGTGGTTTCTTTCATTATAGTAATAAAAGTTAAAATTGCTTTAAAAAAAGAATTAAATCTGTCCCCTGTCCCTCCTCACCTCCCCACATTGTATTTAGAATAAAATTGAAGTATTTAGAATAAAATTGGAATTGTTTAAAAAAAAACAAGAAATATTCCCTTCATTTTTCAAATTGCCAATCACATCATATTTGTATATAAAATATAGCACAAGAAAGTTTTTCTGAATGCTTCAAAATACCTTTTCAATGACTATCTCATAAGAAGGCCTGTGCTTTGGAAATTTGAAAATTACTAAGCCATTTGAAAATTACAGACGATAACTACATGATCATTGAAGGAAACCACTTTAAGAATTATAATCGAATGTAGTATTATAGCTAATTTGTAATTTACTACAGTTTTCCTCGAAAATCAAATACAAAAAACGAGTTGCTTCCTAACTGGGCAGTGCCTGCTATAGTCACATACTTAGCTAGAAAAATTCATGAGCAAGAAAGAACATTAATCATACTGTTGGTCTTATTTCAATAATGCTCAGTATTATACATATTTTGCATGACATTTATGTAAATTGAAGTATACATCGTTAACGTTTATTTTATTTTGCCAATAAAATAAATAAAAATATTTTTATTTCCTTCTATTTTTGAAAATTTTATTTTATGTATATATAGTACGTATATGTTATATGCATTTTTACAGATGTATACATTTGTCTTCTCTTTTTTAAGTTTACTATAACAAAATATGTAAGAGTCTAGGGTAGAGAATTTAGATATTTAATTTGCTTATGACTGAATTTGTTGCTGAGATACACGAGACTAAATAAGCCCCTTATATTCATTTCACCACTAATATTTTATAATGGGTCTAAGAGTCAAATACAATTAAATGTAAATTTTGCTTGTTTGAGTTGGGCTAAGACACAGAGAAACTAACAGCTGAGAAATTGTTTTTAGTATGACATGAAATTTGCCAAGCAGTTTTTTATACTGTAAAAGAAGTTTATTTTCAGATCCTGATCATAGAAAACCTCAATCTAATTACCAAAAAGTTAAAAGTAAATGTTTTAATCTTACCATTTTAGTACTGGTAAAACAATTCTTCTCTCGTCTTAAAAATTACTGATTAACAGAGTGGACAATTATGTTATCATAGTTATCTATTCAAAGAAGGAGATAAGGTAGAATGAATAGCAATATGATGCTACACAGTTCCCTAAGATCAAGGAAAGTTTCTCCCCCTTCAGCCATGGAGAATTCCTCATCTTTCACAAAGGATTGGGATGGAAATTAACTGCTGGAACAAAATGGTTGAAAATATTAACACTCTCCTCCTTTTTTTTTTTTTGGTCAAGATTACGTATGATTGTCCTTCACCTGCAGATCTCTGTGCTGACTAAACATGAAGATCATATAACTGGTTGTTGGAAAATCTGACTGACTGACTGTAAGGTGAGTGTGGTGAAGCTGGTAATTGTGTTTCATGAAATGTCCATCACATGTCTTTGCTGTCCATCCTTTATTACCTAATCTGGATGACTATTAATGCTATAGGTAAGAAGCCCAGTGAGTTAAGGATTTGTTTCCTGCAAGTGTGTGAAACTCAATAATTTAGGATTAAAACATCTATTTCAAATTAAACCCAGAAAGTATTTATTTATCAAGCACCTTCTCAGTTCAGAATCATTCAGTAACACCCATGGTTTGTGTAGAGAGCTTGAGTCTGCAAAGCACTTTTGCAAACAGGATTTCATTTTGTTCAGGCAGTATTTTTTAGGAATTGAAAGTCAGATGGTTTTAATCCATCTCAGGAGCAAGTTCAAATCTGTTGTCGTTGCTATCGTTAATTGCCATCACATTGATTCCGACTCATGGCACCCCATGTGTGCAGAGTAGAACTGCCCCATGGGGTTTTCAGACCTTACAACATTTCAGAAGCAGATAACCAGGACTGTCCTCTGTGGTGCCTCTGGGTGGACTCAAATGGCCAATCTTTCAGCTAGTAGTTAAGTGTTTAACAATTTGGGCCATCAAGGGACCCTTAGCTCAAATTTAGTATATAGAAAAATAACCTGGGGAGCTTGTTCAGAATGCAGACTTTTCAGGCCTCATTCCAAATACTTTAGTGTCGTTGGGATCACTCATAGGGTCATTGTGAGTCGGAATCAACTAGGGGGCAGTGGGTTTGGTTTTTGGTTTTGGTTTATAGTTGGGATGGGGTTCAGGAATTTTCATTTTAAATAAGCTCACCCTTTGGGAAACACTCTTCTATCCTGGATGAAAGGAAATGATGCTTTCCTAGGTCCCAAGAAAACATCATGAAGGATGCAAGGAAGGACTTGGTAGACGTTTGAACAACACATTGAGCTCCTTTAAAGAAGAGCAAGATGGTTCTCTTTTGACTACCGACTTTCTTCACAGGGCTTCTTGTCGCCACCATATGGGAATATGTGTGGGGTTCAGAGCTGAAATAAGGTGAGGTGACCAAGTTCAGACCGTTGACCTCTCCTCCCAGGTGGTCAGAAGACACACTGATTTATCAAGAGCTCTCTGGAGTGACCAATGTCTGTGGTTACACAGTGTAACATTCTTCCCCAACAGTAGTGCCCAGAAGGCACTCCAATAGTCCCTGCCCTCACACTAAAACACGAAACGCTCATAGATGGTAAGTGGATGTGTAAAGAAAAAGTTTGAAAGTCAATTGCAAAAAGAAACACTCCCTTAGATCCTCTTGGGTGGCCTATGTCTTTTGAGAGAGAAGAACGTGAGACATCTGGCAAGGATTTCTCTTGGTCACTTGTTCTATGAAAAGTCTTGCTTTCCATTCTGCTTCAAATGCTCTCCATGAAGACAGGGTTCAAGGAGTGATTGGGAGCATGTGCTCTAGAGTCAGATGAACCTGTGCTTTAATTCTGTAATTGCTGTATTTGTGATCTCATCTCTGGGGTTTCCATTTCCCCATCTGTGTGTTGAATGGTACCTCTACCGACATGGTGACGTGATGACTCTAAGATGCTCAGTATATCGTTACTCAGGCCGAAGCTCTCAGAGTCACCTTTGACTCTCACACTCCATATCCATCAGCAAAACCTGCCACTCACCCTGTGTTCTCTCAACTCGCCACCTCTCACCCTCGCCACTGTCACCACCCTGGTCCAGAGACTGGCCTCTCATCTGGGTGATAGCACCTGTTTCACCTTTGTCTTGCTCCTCTGCAGGCTTTTCTCAGTACAGTCAGGTCATGTCACATCCCTTTGCTCAAAACCTCCCACGGCTTCCTCCCTCCAGCTCTTACCTCCAACAGCCTACAGAGCCCTACACATCCCCACCCCCAGACAACTCTGTCCTCATCTCGTGTGGCTCTCCCTCGCTCACTCACTTCCTTGGCTTTCTTGCCATTCCTTGGATTTTCTCGGCCATTTGCTCTTTCCTCTCCTTCGGCTTGGGTCGCTTTCCCTCATTTATCAGCAGAGCTCACTCCTTTACCTCCTTAGTGAGGAATTTCCTGCAACCCTATTTAAGACTTCACCCCACCCAACAGCCCTACCCTCTTTCTCTGCATTTTTCTTTTTAGCATAGCATTAATCACTGCCTATCATACTATAGACTTCACGTGCTTGTCTTGTTGGTTGCTGGTTTTCTACCACTCCGTGGTGAACCTGACACATTAGTAAGCGTCTTGGAAATATATGTTGAAGGAATAAACTGTCATTATTAATTCAATTTCAACAAGGTAGGCAGCTCATCAACAAATAATTGTGTAAAAGATTTTGGAGAAGCGATTACTGTATGTAAATGGTATTACGGTGAATTTGAGCTCTCACTACTTTCTGATTCTTTCGTTACTGATTAGCAGAACTGATGGTTGCGGTTGCTACAACATGATATGATAATGGCCTTGCTTATTTTTCTTTTAATCTGCAGCCATCAGGCTTTCTGTATTATTCAGGATAGACTAGGTTATGCTGTAATAACAAATGAACCTGAATCTTCAGTGACATAATGCGATAGGTTAATTTCTCACTCACGTTACTTGTCCAGATTGGGGCAGGTGGGGGGTGTTATTCTGCTCCACATGGACACCCAAGGATCCAGGCTGACAGAGGCTCCCCATTTGGACTCTCTCCGCCTCTGAAGGAGAGAAGGAAAGAGACTGCAGACTCATACAGAGCCTTTCTCTCTGCCTGACCTCAGAAGTACACAGGTTTCTTGTACTCCTGTTTAATTAGCTGAGTCTAGACACATGACTCCAGCTACCTGCAATGACACTGGCAAGTGTGGTTCCTGTATGACAAGAAATGAAAGGAGAACCAGCACTAGTGAGTCCCAGCATTGTCCAGCACGCCTTTAATGCAGAAACTATTCAGATGCTGTAACACCTTTTGATGCATTTGCTAACACCAAAGTAAAATACTATGGGAAGATGATTTTTACAAAGAAAGTTAGCTCTATATATATCATAGTTACATAAAACTCCAACATCGACAGTCAACTGCCACTCATAGCAACCTTATGAACAACAGAACAAAATGTTGCCCAGTCCTGCATCATCCTCTCAATTGCTGGCATGTTCAAGCCCATCGTTGCGTCTATTGTGCCAGTCCACCCCACCAAGGGTCTCCCTTACCCTTTACTTCTCCAAACATGATAGCCTCCTCCAGCAATTGATCCCTCCTGATGATTTGGCTAAAGCAAGCAAATCAGGCAACATTCTGTTGTGATCCTTAAGATTTTCATTGCTAGGCCTCTCATTGCCAGGCCTTTCTTCCTACCAACATCCTTACTTAGTCTAAAATTATTATATTTTCCACGTATCCCTTTGATGACATTATTAATCAAACTTGCAATATTTTAAGCTGTGTTTTTCTTCATCATCCATTGTGCTTTACCAAATGTTCTTCTGCTTCTGTAAAATGCAAACTACAAAGGATGGTCCTCACTGTGCAGGAAGTGGGCGAGGAGAGGAGGACACGTATTAGCACTTAGAATATACCAGGCCCCGTGCTGGGAATGATCACACGCTTCACTCAACTTCACCCACATGACTCTGTGAAGGCAGTATTATTTTCCTCAGTAACTGCTCAGTGGCCACAGGACTAAGAGGAAGTAGTGCCAGGACCAGAAAGCAAGTCTCTTGAACTCTGAAATCGATGTCTTTTCTAGCACAGTGCACTGCTTATAGAATCTTGCTTTCATAAACCTGATGAAGCTCAGGCACACCAGGAAATGACAACTTGAATATCATAGAGTGTTTGAGCTGGAAGAAAACTGGAAAGAATCATCTTAGTCTAATCCTTTTTTAAATAGATAACAGATGGAGCTTTATGAATAACGTCATTAAGTGCCAGACAGGAGCTGGAAATTTGTATATACATTAGCTCGATCTCTTAAAAACAAACCAAACCAAACCAAAAACTTCTTGCTCTATAGTAGTCTGATCTGCAAGTTACCTCGAACCAGTAATCATTGCCACTGAGAACAATCTAAGTAAGTAGTACATCTACAGAGAAGAGAAATGGGTAACAATGGGAAAAGGATGCGTAACTGTCTTTTTCATTCATTCAACAGAATTATATTGTGCTCTAATTAGCTCAGTGCCCACTTCCTCCAGCCCCATCTGCTCTAGCAGCACAAAGGGAAGTTTCAAGTGCAGTGGTGGGAAGGGAGAATGATTCTGTGGACCAGGCTAGGTAAAGCCGCCTGGAAAGCTCTCTGGCTCTGCGATCCCATTCTTGGATTCACCAAAGAATCAGAGAGACGATATGTTTAGCACTTTATGGGGCCTCCAGATATCTCAAAAGTCCCTAGAATTCATATCCAAGTGTTTGTAGAACTTTGACCTTTTTTAGCACAGCATTTGGAAACCAGATTGTCAGGTTCTTCCTCTGAGGGTGTCTACTCTTCACTCTAGGCTTGATGGAGGATTCTAAAGTGTGTTGGAATCCAGCTTTGTCTGATCTCCCCACCAGTAGAGCAGTTAGATTAAAGCTTTGTCATCAGAGCCACATCCCAGAATTCTGGTGGGAAACACCTCCGTGATGGAAGCGTGAGCCCTGGGCATGTGGTGGTGAAGAGGTACAATCCCATTTCACAGGGACTAAAAAATCTGAAAGTAGTTGCTGTTAAAGAAAATGCCCTCCGCCTTTTAAACTGAAATCTTAACTCTTTACAGAAACTAAAAACTCATGATAAAGACAGTTCTGGGAAAGGTTTAAATACTTAGGCGAGCCATAACTAGCCCACAGAATGCAGACATGCAAACTTAATAAACCAGTCAAAGCTGCCTCCTGCCAATTTTGCTATCCACTCTCTCCAGAGGAGATTTTAATGGAGTAGAAATGAGAGATGGCCGGTGGGGTTAGTAGTCCCTACATAGAAACCCAGTTGCCGTGGAGTTGGACTGTGTGTGTGTTAGAATAGAACTGTGCTCCATAGAGTTTTCAAAGGCTGATTTTTCAAAAGTAGATTCCCAGACGTTTCTTTCCAGACACCTCCGGGTGGACTCAAACCTCCAACTTTTTGGTTAGCAGCCGAGCACTTTAACCTTTACACCACCCAGGGACTTCTAATAGTTCCTAAGCTGCTTAAATGGAGGGCCAAAGGGATGAGCCAGCAGGCTGCGTCAGAGGCAGAAGAAAGGGGATTGCGGGCTCTGACATCTCACTACTCACATCACACTTAGGCCTTCTGTTCTCCTTGTTGGCACATTGTAACCTGGTGTGAAGAATGATGGGCCCAGGGTGGGATGGGCCTCACCCTACCTGTGCTGAAATACCAGCAGGAAGTACCATCTTGGCCCAGCTGACTGCAAGGGACTGGGACGGGAGGGAGGAAATAGGGGAGAGGACGGGTGGATTTCAGTCCTGGATTGTGAGTTCCCCTTGGTAAATACTGTGTGCAGGCTGAGCACAGCTGAAAGTGAGTAGGGCTGGGCCTGCCATTCACGGGGCCATGAGTGAGTGCCCAGCCCCTACAAAGGCTGCTCCCGACTGGAGCCCTGGGAGGTACTATCTGGGGCTTAGGGCTCCTAAGGCAGGGTCACCAAAATTAAAAAATACATAAATAAAATAAAGCGGTTTTTTGAAAAGACTTTGATATTTATCACCAAAGCACATCATCCCGGGGAAAATCAGAATTTTACTTTATTTCCTTATAGATCACTATTGTTTTTATTTTGACCTGGGGGCTGTTATGGATTTCATTGTATCCCCCCAAAAATGTATGTCAACTTGGCTAGTCCACGATTCCCAGATTTGTGTAATTGTCTACCATTTTGTCATCTGATACGATTTTCCTATGTGTTGTAAATCCTAGCTCTATGATGTTAATGGGGTGGGATGAGAGGCAGTTATGTTAATGAGGCAGGACTGACTCTACAAAATTAGGTTTTGTCTTCAGTCTATCTCTCTTGAGATATAAAAGAGAAAAGTGAGCAGTGAAACAGGGGACCTCATAACTACCAAGAAATGAGAGCCAGGAAAATAACACGTCCTTTGGACCCGGGGTTCCTGCGCTGAGAAGCTCCTCGACCAAGGAAGATTGGTAACAGGAACTTTCCCCCAGAGCCAACAGAGAGAGAAAGCCCTCCCCTGGAGCTGGCACCTGAATTTGGACTTCTAGCCTTCTAGACTGTGAGAGAATAAATTTCTCTTTGTTAAAGCCATCACTTGTGGTATTTCTGTTACAGCAGCACTAGATAACTAAGACGGGGCTATGGGAGTGGGTTTTTCAGAAGCTAAACAAAAACCAAACCCGTTGCCATCGAGTTGATTCCGACTCATAGTGACCCTATACAGCAGAGTAGAACTGCCCCATAGGGTTTCCAAGGAGCAGCTGATGGATTTGAACCTTTTAGTTAGCAGCCACACTCTTAACCACTGCACCACCAGGGCTCCTTCAGAGCTTAGGGTCTCTAAAAAGCCTTTTTGCAGACCTGGGTAGAGCTAGCTGTCACAGTAGCAATTGCTGCTTTTTGTTTGTGTTTCCATAATTCATCTTCCACCACTCTCTCTGGTAAGCGTTTGCATGCACGTGTGTGTGTGTGTGTGTGCGTGTGCGCGCGCACACATCCTCATGCTTCTCAACAAGATTCAACCACACATGTGCCTGCTGCCTGGAGCAAGACCAGAGACACAAAGGCAGCTGCCAGGTTACATTGAAGTAAGCCTTTACCTTAAGGATTGGGGTGAGTGATCGGGGTCAGTAGTGGGTATGCCCAAGCATTGCACAAACAGAACCATCTATGGGCTAATTATATATGGGAGGTGTATATAATAAAATCATACTCATTCACCATGATTAGAACTGATATTTTTTAATCAGAAGTCAGTAAAAGGCGGTAAATTATAAAAATGGTACATAAAGACCTTAAATATTTACTTAAAACATATGACTGTTCATTCATTTGCCAATGTTTTGATGTTGGCCTTTTCTTTGGCAATGTGTCCACTGACTGGAGTTCTGTGCCTCTTCCTGCATAAACTGCTTCCATAATTCATCATTTATGATTTCCTGTTTTGATTTCTTTAAAATGAAGTGAGAAAATAAAGTTAGGTGAAAAACAATGTGAGTACAGAAACTTCTGGAGTTTCATGATATTTTCCACAGTCTTTTATAGTTGTCACAAAACCAAAAAATCAGACCCACTGCCATCGAGTCCGTTCTGACTCATAGAGACCCTACATGACAGAGTAAAACTGCCCGTTAGGGTTTCCAAGGCTGTAAATCTTTATGGAAGCAGACTGCCACATCTTTCTTCTGCAGAGGGGCTGGTGGGTTCGAACTGCCAACTTTTTGGTTAACAGCTGAGTGCTTTAACCACAGTGCCACCAGGGCTCATAGTTGTCACACCTACACCTAATTCAACAGCAATGTTTCTCAGATCTTGCCTATATCAAGTCTCTTCAAGAGCATTCCAGTTAGTTTAATAGAAACAACAAATCTTTTTTCACTTTTATTTCATTGGTTTTCATCCTATTTCATTAAATTAGGTAGTTGCAATGACATGTGCAACTGGACTAAACAGGTTGGAAAGTAATGTGATTGATTTGTGGTAAGCGTACATCTTTTCTAGTGGGTACAGTCGAGTGTGGCACACCAGAGGGCACCTGCCTGGCCAAGGACATTCAGGGTGTTGTGAGCATTAATTACTGGGTTCCATGCAAACAATTCCACCACTTGTCTGTTTGTCGTACTGTGGTGGCTTGTGTGCTGCTGTGAAAGATTTCAGTGGAGCTTCCAGACTAAGACAGACTAGGAAGAAAGGTCTGGCAATCTACTTCCAAAAATCAGCCAATGAAAACCTTTATGGATCACACCGGGACATTGTACAGCTCTCTTGCTTGGACACATCTTCAAGAGTGATCAACTCTGGAGGAATACATTACATTTGGTGAAGTAGAGGGCCAGTGAGGGCAAGGCCAGTTAGATGGCTTAGCACAAAAGCTCCAACAATGGACAATAATGGCAATAATGAGGATGATGTAGAACTGGGCAGTGTTTCATTCTGTTGTGCATAAGGTCTCCATGAGTTGGAGTTGACTCAAAAGCAGCCAACAACAGCATGCAAATAATATAGCACGTAGATTAATACAATAAATGGATTTTGTATTGTATTGTCAGATTTCACCTAACTATGCTGTGGTAACATTGTGATGCAAGGCCTAAAATTAAGGCTTAATATAAGGTGCCACCTTTACATCTGGTAAAATCAGGAGGGCCTCTAATGGCCTAACCACAAGTTCCTCTCCCCACTCTGCTCCCGTGGTTAAGGTCCCTTAGCCAAACAACCCACCTCATCCCAGAGACCAGGCACAGTGCCTGCTTATCCCTGAGTAGCAGGTTCCCTGACAGCCTGTGGGGTTATTCAAACAAGCCAATCATATACTTTCCAAAGGAACCAGGAGCCACTCCACCCTCTTGATACTACAAAGTCTGCCTCCCACAGGCCCTAGTTGTTCACTCCATTCCTGAGGCAACCTCGTGTGGCCCTGCGTGGTGTAAGGTATTCTCCCGGACTGTGAGTGTATGTGACTAATGAACTGCTGTCGATCTTATCTGTCCAGGGTCAGGTGTTGTGTGTTCTTTCATCCCCAGAACCCAAGGGCAGGAATACTTCCTTCACCAACAGAATGAAGAAGAGATGATCAAAACAAATATACAACTGCAAAATCTCACTGGCTTACCAGAGCAGGGCTTTGTTTGCCATTGATGGTACATGTCCTTTGTGTGGGCTGTGGCTCTACTTCAGGATCCAGGTTGAAGTGTCATGTCTGATGTGGGACAGTCCAGTGTCACAGTGGAAGGGAAGGAGGGATGTAGAGCTGTCCAGTCGTCCTTAAAGCTTCCATGTGGGACTGGGACACACCACTTACACTCACATTTCATTGGTCATATGGAACTCTGACCTCACCAACAGGGCACTGCCATCTCAAGGACAAGTTTGACACCCAAGGGAGAGGCCGTTCAATCCTCTCACAGGGCAGCTAGTGAATCTTTGGAACAAGGATATACTCTACCAACTCTCTTAAGTAGAGGCCAATTAAAAGACATTCTATTGTATATTGCATACCTTGATATAAGTCAGAGAACAAAATGGTGTGTTACAGGATGTAGCTTAAAAGAACATTTCTCTCTGGAATTTCTACAGCACAGTATCTCTCAGATGCCATTTTTGCATGAAATTGGAAATTTCCTTTACCACGGACACCTATACCTGCATGGTATGTGGCACACGTTCAATAAAAGCTTGTTAAGGGTGAGAGAATTTGCCCTTCTTCATCTGAGAGATGGGCCTAGCAATGAAGGGAAGCTGCAAAGAATGAGAGTGAGGCCTTCAGGGAAGTGTCCATAAAATGGAATGGTCGCGTTCTTCGGTCTGATTTCCAGATATACAATGTGACTGGCAAGTGGGAGGAAATTGAATGGACTAGAGGACATTGGCAGCCCTTGCTGGGGCCCAATCCAAGAGAGGCCAGGCCTCAGGAGGAACCTGAGAAAGCAGGGATGAGGGAGAGGTCCAGGGAAGATCTCTGAGGAGCATGCTGATGGTCTGGTGGGGCTTCCCGGGGTCTGCCACCAGAGCTTGGGAACAAAGGGAACAGACCAAGGCAGCTACTCAAGAAGCTCCACGGCCCTGGAATTGGTGTAAATTGCATCTCATTACTTGAACTGGAAATAAAAAACTGAGCAAGTCGTTTTGGGATTCCTTCTGTGACCTTGTCTTTCTGAACCAAAGAGCACACTCCGGGTTCACAGTGAAACTCCAGCTGCTTCTGCTAGAAGCAAGCTGTGTTTGGTTAAACATTTTAAAGACCGCAGGATTGTTTTTAAGAAAATAAGACAAAAGAAGTGAGAGCCAGGACTTAGCTCCGTTCACCCCTGTATGGCTCCCTCATCTGCGCAGCCCTCCTTCCCAGTGGAGAGCCCTGCCTGGAGGGCTTTATTCAACTGCAGTCACTTCTATGGAGAAAGATGCCCAGTGCTCAGAAGTGTAATGAATCCTCACAGTTGGTAATTTTCTCTTTCTAATTTCCTCCGTGCCTGTGACACTCTTCATTAGCTAAAGGCAGCTGAAGCCGATTGGGCATCAGCTGCAAATTAGGAACGATTTCACATTAGAGAAACAATTTATTCCAGTCCATTGAACTATTTGGCAGTGGTCATGGACTTCTCACCCCTCATTCTCTCAGCTCTTTCAACATCATTCTTCTCAGTGTAAAAGAGAGAAGATCAGAAGTTCAAGGAGAAAAAAATGGAAACACTACGGAGAATGGAGGCAGAGTTTACAATCAAAGTTAATTGATAAATTTAGTTTGAGAATCTATTCCAGCCAGAAAAGACCAGAGTAATGTATTTTTATTTAAAGTTTTTGATATTTCAGGTAGATTTTACTCAGTTGGAATGTGGCATATCTAAGTTTATTAAATTTTTGCTCATAGTGGATGGGTCTAGAATGTGGACCCAAATCCACAGAAATCCTAAGTAATGCAGGTACCGGATGATTTATCTGCAAATGTAAGATGTGTTTATTGCCTATGGGCCCAAAGGGAGACTACTCATATGACTTCATCTTTTCCACTACATGCCATGGTCCTCCACATTCACC
This sequence comes from Trichechus manatus latirostris, assembly GCF_000243295.1. NCBI lineage: Eukaryota > Metazoa > Chordata > Mammalia > Sirenia > Trichechidae > Trichechus > Trichechus manatus. The sequence continues at coordinate 4,562,355 of NW_004444082.1, read as the reverse complement.
ATGATACGAGAGATAGGCCTCCACATCTCTAGGGAGGCAGGATGCAGTGATACTCAAGTTTAGCTCTGTCACTCAGTAGCTTTAACCTCTCTAGTTCCTCAGCTTACAGTAAGGGTATTAGGTCAATCAGAACAACTTCACATGATTACTACGAAGGTAAAATGAGATAATGAATAAAAGCTGATGTATAGAAAGTACTCACCAGTGTGTGTTCCTTAATTTAATTGCAGCCTCATTACTCACGCCCATCTTGTCTGAGCGCTTATTTCCTAGAAACAGAGCCTAATACAAAAGCTGAAGTCCTAATGCCTTATCAGAGAATGGAAGCTCAGGGGAGCAAGAGTGAGGGGAGAACGGAGAGACAAAGAAGGAGGAAGAGCAAACGGAAGGGATGCATTACCAACCTGGACACAGCTTCACTACCACAGAGCTGACTGGCCCATCCTGTGGCATGTCTCCAGAGACACCAGGAGGAACCACGGCATCTTAGAACATTGCTTGGGGAAGAAGGGATAAGCGTATTACTTGCTGAATTCTCCCTGTCTCTTGTCTCTTGTTGGCTAACTCTCCCTCATTGTGTTATTTGGATTCTCCAGCAGCCTCCAGGGCAGCCAGACCCCCCACCAATTCACTCTGACTGTGATCTCTTGGGGACACCAGGGTTCTCTGTCTGTGCCAGCAGTGGCAACAGTGGCTGCTCTTTGTGACCACAGGAACAGTATAAACTGTCACTGGGGCCACTTGGACTGGGAAGCAAGGCAAGTGGTTGAGGTCTTTGGGGATAGTGGTGATAAGATCTGAATTGGAGCATAAATCCTGCTGTTTTGGTCCTATTATACTGAAGTGGATGGTACCTAGATCAGAGGGTTATCTGAGCACTGAGTGGAACTTCTGAGACTACACCATTGTAAATAAATAACTTACTCCTTTGGCCTGAGTTGCATTGTATCTTTAGATTTCTCTCTTATATTGTGATTTTGTATACTTGTCTTTTTCTTTTATTAGACTGTACATCCATTGAGGGTAGATACTGCCCTACTCCTCTCGTGTCCTTTTCAGTACCTAGTACAGAGCATCAGTGTGCAGAAGTCGCTCACTAAAGCTGCATTGAATGAAGTAGCAGTACATGACGTAATAAGAAGAGCGCATTTATTCACACAGCTACAATAACTTTACGTTTCTGTAAGATGAACTCTCACATACTGCACATTGACACAGTTCTGTGAGGTGTGACTACTGCATTTCCACGTGTTGAATCTTAGTGCAGTTAGGTACTACATTCATAGTTCCCATTTTGGCAAGTGGATTATCTTATGTGAACAAATATTTCAACCAACAAAGCAGCAGTAAAGTAAGGTCTGAAATTCATAATCATGTTTCCAGCTTGCCATCTTGTCCGCTAAGTTAAGCTACCACCCTTCTAAAATGACAGGCTGATCTAACAGATCTAAATTTGACAGTTAGTTGTCTCTCACAGTGGACAGGGACTCTTTCACTTGTACTAATGATGGCACCGAGAGGATCAGAGACTCAAGAAAATGTCCTGTTTGAATATAAAAAAGATATTAAAGATTTGAAGCCACAAAAGCTACTAAAATAAGGATAAAAAACAATGCAGAGGCTTAACTTCTAGCACTAGACACTCTGAAGTCTAAGGACTTAAGAAGGAAGGATAAAATCCAAATAAATATAGCAAATTAAGTGCAAGAGTTGTATGCTTAAAAGTGCAAAACATCATTGAAAGAAATTAAAGAATATCTAAATAAATGGGAAGGCATCGTGTTCATGGATTGGGACAACTAATACTGTGGAGATGGCAATAGTCATCAACTAGATCTACATACTCAACACAATTCTTCTCAAAATTCCAGCTGCCTTTTTTTTTGCAGGAATTGACAAGCTGACTCTAAAATTTATATAGAAATGCAAAGGACCCAGAATAATCAAAATAATCTTGAAAAAAAAGAACAAAGTTAGAGGACTCATACTTCCCAGTTTCAAAATTTTACTACAAAGTTACACTAATAAAGACTGTGTGATAGATTACAAAGGGCAGCTAGAGAAGACAAAGTAAAATATTATAATGAAATGTGCAAAGACCTGGAGACAGAAAACCAAAAGGGAAGAACACACAGGACATTTCTCAAGCTGAAAGAACTAAAGAAAAAATTCAAGCCCTGAGTTGCAATATTGAAGGATTCTATGGGGAAAATATTAAATGACACAGGAAGCATCAAAAGAAGATGGAAGAAATACAGAGTTACTGTATCAAAAAGAATTTCGATGTTCAACCATTTCAGGAAGTAGCATATGATCAAGGACCTATGGCACTGAAGGAAGAAGTCCAAGCTGCACTGGAGGCATTGGTAAAAAAACAAGGCTCTGGGAATTGACAGAATACCAACTGAGATGTTTCAGCCAATGGATGCAGCGCTAGAGGTGCTCATTCATCCATGCCGATAAATTTGGAAGACAGCTACCTGACCAACTGACTGGAAAAGGTTTATATTTGTAACCATTCCAAAGAAAAGTGATCCAACAGAATGTGAAAATTATCAAATAATATCATTAATATCACACACAAGAAAATTTTGCTGAAGTTCATTCAAAAGCAGTTGCAGCAGTACATTGGCAAGGAACTGCCAGAAATTCAAGCTGGATTCAGAAGAAGACGTGGATCAAGGAATATCATTGCCGACGTCAGATGGATCATGGCTGAAAGCAGAGAATACCACAAAAATGTTTACCTATATTTTATTGACTATGCAAAGACATTTGACTGTGTGGATCATAACAAATTGTGGATAACATTGCGAACAATGGGAATTCCAGAACACTTAATTGTGTTCATGAGGAACCTGTACATAGACCAAGGGACAGTTTTTAGAACAGAACAAGGGGATACTGCATGATTTAAAGTCAGGAAAGGTGTGCATCGGGGTTGTATCCTTCCACCATACTTACTCAATCTGTATGCTGAGCAAATACTCCAAGAAGCTGGACTATATCAGGATTAGAGGAAGGATTGAAGGAAGACTCATTAACAACCTGCAATACTCAGATGACACAACCGTTGCTTGCTGAAACTGAAGAGGACTTGAAGTACTTACTGATGAAGATCAAAGACCACAGCCTTCAGTACGGATTGCATCTCAACATAAAGAAAACAAAAATCCTCACAACTGGACCAATAAGCAACATCATGATAAACAGAGAATATATTGAAGTTGTCAAGGATTTCATTTACTTGGATCCACAATCAATGCCTATGGAAGTAGCAATTAAGAAATCAAACACTTGCTACAGTGATTGCAAGTAAGCATCATCAGGAGCATAAGCAATAAACCTGTGCTTTAACTCCCCAAACTTCTCCCAATTTCCTGGATTACACTACATATCTTGACCCAAACTATCTGGAAAAACCTTGAAAGATTAGCACCATGTCTATATATACCCTTCCCTCAACTCCCAGCAGCCTACTGTATTTGTTGAGTATCTACAAAGGTGATTCTCAGTAGTATGGGAGAAGGAGAGTAGAGGTCTCCTTACGGAACTTCTCAGAATCAGCTAGGGAGCTTTTCAGCCATGCGCTACACACATCGTCCCAGAGACTGTAATATCCACTCACTCACTAATGATATGCTAGAGCCAGCTTTTACCAGCTCACACGAGCAGATTGTAAGCATCTCTTCCCAACTCCAGGTTCAGTGACATCCCATTAATAGCTTGAAATCAGACATGGTGGGAGTATTTACACCATGGACATTGGCAATCATTACAAACCAGTACTTCCCTCCTGCCCACCCCTCCCCAAGAGAGCTGTTTTTTCAGATGTTTACCTGATGACTCCTGCCACCCACAGTTGAGAATCACTGTACTAAGAACTCATGTTATCAATGATAATGTATTACATCTGCCTCTTGGCATGTTGTAGTGGGAAAATGGTTGAGAATTCAAGGCTCGACAATATGTGAATAACTATGCATGCGAAAGCTGGACAATGAATAAGGAACACCAAAGAAGAATTGATGCCTTTGAATTATGGTGTTGGTGAAGAATAGGAGTATACCGTGGACTGCCAGAAGATCAAACAAATCTGTTTTGGAAGAGGTACAGCCAGAATGCTCATTAGAAGCAAGGATAACAAGACTTCATCTCACATACTTTGGACATGTTATGAGGAGGGACCAGTCTCTGGAGAAGCACATCATGTTTGGTAAACTAGAGGGTCAGCGAAAAAGAGGAAGACCCTCAATGAGATGGACTGATACAATGGCTACAACAATGGGCTCAAGCATAACAACGATTGTTAGGATGGCACAGGATTGGGCGGTGTTTCATTCTGTTGTAAGTAGGGTCGCTATGAGTTGCAATCTACTCGACAGCACCTGTTGAAGGCCTGAGCTGAGGGTTGCTCTCTCTTTGCTAAAAGGGGGTTGGGGTATTAGAGTCATGTTAGAGTCACCCTAGTACCAACCTGTAAAAAGAACAGAAAAGAACCACTTGGAGTGTTAGTGATGGCAGGGAGCACAACGGGGTTCCTGGGGTCCCGGAAATTCTGTTTCTTTACCTATGAGGCAGTTACATGGGTGCTTCCATGTGTGAATATTCTCTGGATGTACATTTATGATTTGTTCACTTTTCTTTGTTATACCTCAATAAAATTCACTTAAGAGAAAGCAAGAAGGCGGGCTATCACCTCGAATTTTCCAAGGAGCCCACTGGAAGTGGAAGCCGAGTGTGAGATGAGAAACAAGAGAGCAGCACCTTCGTGGGAGAATCCAGACTTCAACGCTGGAGCCAGAAGAGCCTGCAGGGCCAATGACCTCCAGGCAGGAGGTGGGGGCGGGCAAGGTCTCCACACCCTTATAGGAAGTCCGGGGGCTCTGAGCCATCAAGCTTGTCATTGACCTTACCCAGAACACAGGTTTTCCACAGTGTTCCTGCAGAACAGCACATATGAGGCTTCAGGGCCCATATCTATCTTGCTTGTAGTGGCCAGAACATCATGAACACTTTTTTTTTTAAATGAATAAGTGACTTTTTGTTCAACGTCCTCCAAGATAACAGCATAGGAACTTTTCCCTTTCCAGCGCTTCCTTGAGAAGGGGGTGTGACTGCACAAGAACACACGTTCATCGTGTGCCTGGCAGCCACTTCTGTGCACAGCCCCACAGAGGCTGCAGCAGGGAGCCACGGCCACTGTGCCTCTGAGTATGGAAAAGCTGGTTGTGTGCCCAGGCAGATGCTGATTATGCAATGTGCTTACATGAGGAGAGGTGATAAATGAGACAGAGGGCCACAGACACAGAGGCAGCAGGAAAAGTAGCTGAGGGCACCAAACATTGCAAAATTGGCCCCTTTAATGTATTTGGCCAAATTAGTCACAGGCAATTTGTTGCAGAAATGAATCATGATCCCCAGCTTACACAAGCTCTGGCCCTTGGTCCTCCTTCCTTTGGTGGCTGAGGTTCTGTACACAGCAATCCCAGCACTGGGAGATGAGGCCCAGGGATCTGGTGGCCCTGCCTGCTGGGCTCTATCTGGAGCTTCACTCACACGTGCATTCTCCGGAGACTCAGCAGCACAATTTGGCCTTGATTGAGTTCAGATTTAGGAATTGTTACTGAAACGTCATAGACTCAACATAAATGAACCTTTCTTGTGGATTTTAAGACCTTAAGAAACTAGCACTTTGGGACTTAGACTTTCTTTTATGGTGTCTGTCTCATTGCGTGGGTTAATCTTTATTTCTTCTCTGAAGCTATTCACATTCCTAACTGAGCCACAGAGACTCAGAGAACTGGACTTTCATTTTTCAATTAACTTCCAAAAGAATCAGTCTAGTGACTGAGTTTTAGCCACGACTCTCCCATTGGTTCCAGTGTGAAACGAGTCACGTCCCTTCTCTGTACCACAGACTCGCAACTCTCAACTGTCAGCAAGCCCAGAAGATGCCCACCATCCTTTATAATTCTAGCTATACCAAAAAACAAACAAAAAACCTACTGCCATCAAGTTGATTCCGACTCATAACGACCCTATGGGACAGAGTAGCACTGCCCCATAGGGTCTCCAAGGCTGTAAATCGTTATGGAAGCAGACTGCCACATCTTTCTTCCACAGAGGAGATGGCAGGTTCAAACCACCGACCTTTCTGTTAGCAGCTGAGTGGTTTAACCACTGTGTCACCAGGGCTTCTAATTTTAGCTATGCATGGCCTTAAACTGCTCTACAACCTGCTAGACTCTAAGTGGCAATTGCTGCTGCAAGATCAAATAATAACTGAAAAATGCCCACAAAACTTAGCCATAAGACTTTTTTAGGTGGACTGATGGGGTAGGAAGCTAGACTGGAGTGGGCTGAGGGTGGGGGGAGGTGGGGAAAAGACGGCAGCAGGCAAATGTGGGACTCAAGGAGTGTGGCTCTGCAAGGCAGGAGCTATGCTTTCAGCTGGGAGGGCAAAGTCTGATCATTTGTTTTTAGAAGGGGATGCATCGGCATTTTCTAACGTGATGGGAGGATTTCTTTCTGAGGTCATTGTGTCACATTGTCTAATCATGTGAGGAAGGACAGGGTGGGGAACAAAGTGATGCTGTGCAGGCCCAGTCCTGTCCACCCAGCATTGACTGTATTCCCTACTTTCAGCCTAACCCCTCGCCTCCCCAGCCATCACTGTGCCCCATGTCTTCCTTCTCCCTCATGTTTCCAATTGAGAAGGGAGTTGCACAACAAACCTAGTATTGGGTTCTGAGTATCTTTGTGTTTCTATAAAACAAAAACCATATTATTTTTCCACAAAAGGTTTTTTTTTGTTTGTTTGTTTGTTTTTTCTGACAGAAACATGGTATCATCCTCAGAAACACAACACGGCAAAGCTGCAGGAAAACTTCAAGACTGCTGGTCTACCCTCCTACCTGTCCAGGAAAGAGTGGTCTGGGGTCTGAAACACCTGGAGCCCCGACCCTTCCGTCACTTCTTTGCTGAATGGTCTCCAGCAAGTGTGTGCAGTAATTTATCCCTTCATGTGTTAAATAACCACCAGTAGACACCTCCTGAATACTGGACACAAATACAGGGACACAAAAATGAATAAAACCATCAGCTGTCAGCACCTCAGTTCATCATCTTCAGATGAGGTTCACGGTCCCTGTCCTACCCACCCACACTGAGGGTCAGATTAAATAGTGAGTGCTCTAACCCAGAAGGCCCTGCACAAATGACACTCATCATTCTTTTTTCAAATGACTTAGAAGATCTTTTCTTTTCACCCAAAAAGCTTATAGTTAGCTTGGGCAGATGAGGTGTGAATATGTAAAAAATTAAGAAGTGACTCAGGCAATATGTGGCAAGTACTAAATGAGAAGAGACTTTCAGGACCACAGAAATGCCAAAGAGTGAAGGAAAAGGAGAATTTTGAAGGGTAGACCATGAAGATGTGTTGTTGTTAGTTGCTGTCAAATCGATTCCAACTCATGGCAACCCCGTGTGTGCAGAATAGAACTGCTTCACAGGGTTTTCAAGGCTGTGATCATTCAGAAGCAGATCGCCAGGCCTGCCTCCCAAGGTACCTATGGCTGGATTCTAACTGCCAAGCTTGTGGCTAGTAGTGGAACTCTTTAACCCAAGGACTCCTCCACGAAGATACAAAAGGGCGTTATTTCTAGTATCCAAAATTTGTTGTTGTTGTTAGTTGCCATTGAATGGCCTCCAACTCTTGGCAGCCCTATGTATAACAGAATGCAATGTTGCCCGGTCCTGCACCATCTTCATGATTGTTGGTATGTTGAGTACGTTGTTATGTCAAGCCATCTCACTGAGGGTTTCCCTCATTTTTGCTGATCCTCTACTTTTCCAAACATGATGTCCATTTCTAACAGTTGGTTTTTCCTTATGACATGTCCAAAGTAAGTGAGCCAAAGTTGCTTCTAAGGAACATTCTGGTTGTATTCCTTCAAATACTGAGTTGTTCCTTCTTCTGGCAGTCCATGTCATATTAAGTATTCTTTGCCTATACCATAATTCAAATGCATCAATTCTTCTTCTGTCTTCCTTTTTCATTGTCCAGGTTTTGCATGCATATGAGGCAATTGAAAAGACCATGGTTTGGGTCAGGAGCACATTAGTCAAAAACGCAAAAACCAAACCTGTTGCCATCAAGTTGATTCCGACTCATAGCGACACCATAAGACAGAGTAGAACTGCCCCACAGCATTTCCAAGGAGCAGCTGGTGGATTCAAACTGCCGACCTTTTGGTTAGCAGTGATAGCTTTCAATCACTGAGCCACTAGGGCTCCACCAGAGTAATATCTTTGCTTTTTAATCTCTTGATTGCTGCTTCCATGGTCATTGATTATTGATCCAAGTAGAATGATATACTTGGAAACTTCAATTTCTTCTGCATTTATTATGATTTTGTTTTTCAGTCCAGCTGTGAGGATTTTCATTTGTTTCGCATTCTGGTGTAATTCGTATTGTCTTTGACCTTCATCAGTAAGTGCTTCAGGTTGTCTTTGTTTCTGGCAAGCAAGGCTGTGTCATCTGCATATTACAGTTTGTTAATGAGTCTTCCTCCAATACTGATGCCGCATTCTTCTTCATATAGTCCAGCTTCTCAGATTACTTTTTCAGCCTATAGATTGAATAATAAGTACATCTTTTTAAAAATTTGAACCAATCCAAAATTAGTAGAGTCCTGTTCAACTACTTGGCCCATTTCTATTAATAATCCATTGAGAGTCCCTGGGAGGTGCAAACGGCTAGCAAGTTTGGCTGCTAACAAAAAGGTTGGAGGTTCAAGTCCTCCCAGAGCCTCTCAGAAGAAAAGCCTGGAGATCTACCTCTGAAAAATCAGCCATTGAAAACCCTATGGAGCACAATTCTACTCTGACACACATGGGGTCGCCAGAGGTTGGAGTCGACTTAACGACAACCAGTAATAACCACTGAAGCCATCTCAGCCATTTGTAGCCATTGAAATGGACTTTTTTTCACCTTAACGAGTCCAAGAAGCTACTCATTGTAGCCATCTCGTTCCCACTCATGGAGGCCTGGAGAGCCAAAGAAATAACTACAAGTACAGTGTTTCCAATGTTTTAGCCTAGACTTGACATCTTCCTGTTTCAAAGTTACATACTATGTTTTAGAATCACAGGATTTTAGAAAGGTCTTAGGAGTAAGAAGACTTTGATTCCAGGCACAATGCTGCCACATAGGAAGGTTCAAACTGGGTAAGTCACGTAACATCTGAGCCCCATCTCCTCACTCAGGAAAGGGAGATGACAACACTGTCCCAGCCACCTGCCCCCAGAGTTACTGTGAACATGCAGTGACACAGGACAAGAGATGAACACTACACAAATGGAATCATTAATTGTTCCAATGATTCTGAAACTCTCCTGATCCCTGTGGTACTTCATCAACCCGCTCAGGGATGAAAGGGAGCCAAACAGATAGAGCCCACAGTTCCAAAGTCTTTGTCTTGGTCTGCTGTACATAACTGGTTTCTATTTCTGCTTCCACTCTAAGGAAGAATTCCAGTGATTAAAAAAAAGTTTAAAAAATCATTGATAAAGTGACTTTTACTGAAAGTCATTTTATGAAAAGGAAAAGTGAGGCCCAGAGAGGTTAATCAATCTTGCCCGGACACACAATGACAGAGGTGAAACCATTACTTCTACATCAGTGCCTCTTCTGCTACTTGTTGTTGGCAAAATAGATGCTGGAGTGCTCTATGAATAATCAAGAGAAAACAACTCTGAAGCCCCATCCCGTGGTTGCGGTACACCCCTGAAAAATCGCTTTTGGATCTATTGGAGAGGTATGGTACGACATAGAGTTATATATTTCCCTAAGCCTTTTGTGTATGTGCGTTGTGTGTGTGTGTGCACATGTGTGTAAGATTCTGACTGCCACAGAGGATCTGAGGGAATCACTATGGGCTGGAACAGAAAGAAGAGCAAGACTCTGAGAAGGTAGTGGTGCCTCAATAAGGGTCTGAAGGGATGGGTTGGGATGGATACATGACTGTGTTCTGAGCCCAAGACATAAATGAATAGAGGCACAATGAAGGGACAAGGCAGCTGCAGTGTACAGGGAAGACTTTGTATATGACTTAATCTCCTAAGCCAGTTTCAGGATCAGAACCAGGACTGGATGGCTAATGTCGCCCATAGACAGAAGAGCAGAAACTAATTGCGAATCTTGCCAGCATGAAGCCTGTTGGTGTTACATGCCTTGGTTCACTGTCTGGTGAGGTGACACATGATTTACCCCCAGGGTTGGAGGCACCAGGTCCACCCCACTGTCTCCAAAGTTTCCCTGAGGCAGCCCCACTTGGCTGTACCTGAGGGGTTTCATTAGCTATTTAGTCACAGACTTATTTAATCTTCACTGAAAGAAACCAGTGAGGTAGATATTATCATTATTCCCATTTTTCAGATGATGAAACTGAGGCACAGAGAAGTGAAATAACTGGAGCCCAAGCTTACATACAGCTTGTAAAAGGTGGAGTGCAATATCGAACGTAAGCAGCTGCCCCCAAGGCCTATACCACCCATTCTTGCTTTAATACCTTACAATAGTAGGGTGCAGGATTTATATTCCAGCCTACCCTGGGTTAAGTGTCAAGCAGATAGCCTTTTGCCACTTACACTTACTGACAAGTGTATTTGCTTTAGAAGAACATTTACTAGAAATGAAGGGGAAATTTTAATGAGGGAGCATAAAGGGCTGCTTCGCTACAAAGGTCTCCAGCATCCCAGAAGTGAGAAGCTGGGGGCCTAGTCACTGCTGAAGGTGATTTGAGTGCAACCAGGTTCCCAAGCCTCTTGGGTCACCCTCTGGGGAGGGATGGTGGAAGGAGGGACGTATCAGCCAAACCACCAGGCGTTTTCCTCTGTCTGAACTTCTTATCCTCTTGAAAGAGTAAAGACCTCCTTCCTTCCTTACCCCAGCAAACATGGGATGATTGTGAAGCTGTTTACATTAAAAAAAAAAAAAAAAAAAAGGCATGAGGAGTAGGGTTGGGTTGGAGGTGCCGGCTTGCTACCAACTGGGCTCCACAGCCTCCTTACTCTGGTTAGTTACTGACCACGTCTCAGGAGGCCTGGCAGAGTGCAGGCAGTGGATGAGGCACACTGTGGACATGCTTTCTGCAGCTGCACCTGTCACTCCACCTCAGCAACCACACAGATCACCTCGGGGTCTGGGACCTGGCTCAGGGACTGTAATCAAAGACCGAGTGTCAGAGCCAGCTTTAGGATGGGGGAGAAAAGGGAGAAGACAACTGGATTCCCTGGGGTGGCAGTGTAATGAACTGTGCTGTCTTATGGCATGTCACTGATGGGCTCCTTTTTCTTATTGGGAAGGTTGCTTTCCTTTGCCATTCAGAAGAGTAATAAAGAAAGAAATGGATGAAAGGATTAGTGTGTAGTTTTGTAATGGGATTTATGATCAGGCAGGAGGTGAAAACAAATGGCCACAGCGAGCCCATTGACATGGTGCTAAGACAGGTGGAAAGTTCTGGAGCATTCTGGTGTTCCTCAGCTGGGAGTGTTTGATTTCTGAAACTGCTCCAGAAGGGAAGGTGGGTCCGTTTTGATACAAATGATCTTTTATCAGTTAGGATTGGACCTGGAGCAAATCACAGAAAACTCCCAAATACAAGGGGCTTAGAATAGATAGAAGAGGCCTTGGTGGTCCAGTGGTTAAGTACTCAGCTGCAAACCTCAAGGTCGGAGGTTCGAACCCACCAGCTGCTCCACGGGAGAAAGATGTGCAGTCTGCTTCCATAAGGGTTACTGCTTTGGAAACTTTAAGGAGCAGTTCTGCTCTCTCCTATAGAGTTGCTACGAGTCATAATCAACTCGATGGCAAAGGCTTTGGTTTTTTTGTTTCTTTAGAAAGGCAGAAGTAGATTCCTTCCACATCTAAAGGTATAGAGAAAGGCAGTCCAGGGCTCTGTGAGACTTGGGCTCCTTTCAGTTCATCACTTCCTGCCCTGGGGTGAGGTCCTCGTTCTCAGAGTTCAGGACGGCAGCCTCAAGATGCAAACAGAGGGAAAGACAGCTGGAGAGTGGATAAAAGACATGCCAAGCTGTCTTTGAGGAGAACACCCAGAAGCTGCCGCGCAACTATTCTACCCAGCCTGTGTTGGCTAGATCACAGTGGCCTTGCTTTGCCTCCTTTTGAGAGCATCTGTGATCTTGGGAGCCATGAGGGAAGCTATGGGAGAGTCACCAGCAGGTCCAGCACAGCCTCCTTCACCAGAAGTTAATTCTTCCCCCAAATATGGGTGTTCTGCACAGCCACCACATCGCCACCAGAGTTGTCTGCTTAAAGTAGATGACTCGGGTTCCTTATGGCCTTGAGACCTTCTATGACTCCCCTTTTTGGATTGGGAGAACTGTAGGTCGAGATCTCATCCTTCAAGATTCAGATCTTGTGACAACACACAATACAGGGGAAGTCAGCACAACTGTACCAAAACAAAAGCAAAGAAGTTTCTTGGACACATCCAAACATTTTGAGGGACAGAGTACCTGGGTCTGGGGCCTCAGAGCCATAGCTTTGGGGAACATCTAGGTCACTTGGCATAATATAATTTATAAAGAAAACGTTCTACATCCCACTTTGGTGAGTGGCGTCTGGGGTCTTAAAAGCTTGCAAGCGGCTATCTAAGATACATCAAATTATCCCATCCCACTCAGAGCAAGGAGAATGAAGAAAACCAAAGACACAAGGAAAATATTAGCCCAAAGGACTAAAGGACCAAATGAGCCAGAGACTCTACCAGCCTGAGACCAAAAGAACTAGATGGTGCCCAGCTACCACCAATGACTACCCTGACGGAACACAACAGAAAGTCTCGGACAGAGCAGGAGAAAAATGTAGAACAGAACTCAAATTCACGTAAAAAGACCAGACTTAATGGTCCAACAGAGACTAGAGGAACCCCCAAAACTACGGCCCCCGGATGCACTGATAACCCAGAACTGAAACCATTCCTGAAGTCCACTCTTCAGATAAAGATTAGACAGGACTATAAAACAAAAAATAATACACGTGAGGAAAGTGCTTCTTAGTTCAATCAGATATATGAGATCAAATGGGCAACTCCTGTCCAAAAGCGGGATGAGAAAGCAGGAAGGGACAACTGGACACTGGTCAAAAGGACACAGGGAACCTGGGGTGGAAAGGGGGAGTGTGCTGTCACATTGTGGAGATTGCAACTAAGGTCACAAAGCAATATGTGCATAAATTTTTGAAAGAGAAGTTACTTGAGCTGTAAACTTTCACTTAAAGCACAATAAAAAGAAAAAAATTCAGATCTTGTGATGCTGCCTGTTGAAGCTGCCACTCCCCCTACCCTGAGTTAACAATTACCCATTTCCGTGAGCATGGAAAGCATTTTGAACCTTTCACCACTGTGGCATGAATGAGATTACATCCAATTGTTAAATTTCATGAACAAGTGACTAAACAAAGAAAATACAGACTCACAAATAAGAGACACACTGGATATCTTTTTTAGACATCTACTCAATCATGGGGTGTATGATGGCCTTACCTGGAAGGCTAGAGCCAGCCTTTTCCTTTTTCCCTTTTCCCATTCTCTTGAGGGCTGGATGGCTGCATCACACAAGTGGCAGGTGAGTAAGTCACACTTGCAGACTGTTTAATGGATTTGACATAGTTACACAGTGCGTACCTTCACAGCCTGGAGATGAGAGAAAGGCATCTACATACTAATAGTGCATGACACCAAGGCTGTGTGGCTACAACAGCAGAGGCTGGTCTACGTTGTCAGAAAAGGGGCATGATCTGGCATTTGTGTAGCTTTGCTTCTGCACAAATGATTGTTGTAAAAGCAGATCTTGCCTTTGAGGTGTAAAAGAATATGGGAGAAAGGACCCATCAGTTAGGCCAGAGAACCCGGATGAGGAATTGCTCCTATTATCACTGCAAATCAATAATACAGCCTTCTCTTCTGATTATCAAGAAGCGTGCGACACTCAGTGCCCTACAGCTATCCTCAGAACACATTTGCAGTCAAGTCCGTTCAGTGAAGTTGAGCTCACTGGAGTTTAATTTGTGTTGCCATAGTTTCTTCAGGATGTGTCCACCCTGCTGTCTCAGGAAATCGCCATTAAAGCAGGTGAAGATGCAATTTTCTGGACTGACTAGGTAGCATGAGGGTGCAACTCTGAGTAAAGCACAAGATATTACACATGGAAAACAGCGATGACTCTGAATCTTGTAATCACTGTTAACTCTCAGCCTTCAGAAGACTGTGTAACAAGTCATAGTCCAGTCCTGGCCATCCATTCAGCAGCTGCTCATTCATATCAGGAACTCTTCTAAGCATGAGGATAAAGTGAACAGAATACAAGAGCTGCTCACTGGAGATCACCATCTAGGAGCCCATCATCACGGGCAAACTCAACGTCCACAAAGATGATGGATCAGAAGCCTAACCAGTTAACCAGTTGCTGTTGAGTCAGTTCTGACTCATGGCAACCCCAGGCGCATCAGAGTAGAACTGTGCTCCATAAGATTTTCAGTGGCTGATTTTTCAGAAGTAGATTGCCAGACCTCCAGGTGGACTCGAACCTCCAACCTTCTGGTTAGCAGCCAAGTGTGTTAACTTTTGCACCACCCAGAGACTCCTACCAAAAGCCTAGGTCCGGGCAAATGTATAAAGACAGAAAGTAGATTCATTGTTGCAGTGGCCGGAGTGAGGGGTGGGAAGTAACTGCTAATGGGTACGGGGTATGTTTTCTCGGGGTAACAAAAATGTTCTAAAATTTGATGGTTACACAATCTTACGAATTTACTAAAAAACATTGAATTGTATACTTTAAATGCGTGAACTGTATGGTATGTGAATTAGATTCAATAAAGCTGTTAAAAAAAGAAGCCTAACCCCAGTTGCTTGACCATCTACACCCCTAAGTCTCATTCACACTCCCTTTGCCAGTCACTCCTGTGTGTACATTGGGCATCGCCAAATGGCTCAGCTGCCAATCTGACATCACAATCTCTGGTCATATCCCATTGACTCGTCACAGCAGCCCCTCCAGATGTCCAGGCTTGAGACCCCTGGCTAGGTCCTTCTTGGCCTGTTTTCCATACCCAGGCTTAAACCTACCTTCTTTCCATCAGCCTCAACACCCTTCTGCCCTTGTTCTTCCATTCCAACCACCATGCAAACCACACTTATGAATCAATCTAATCATTCTCCTTCTGTACTTCTACACCCGAGATGCTGAAGAAAAAAAATTACACAAACCACGGTTGTACAAACTGGTTCTTGAGCTGAGCCCTTAGCATTGTCAGCATCCTTGTTTGGGTTTCATGAATTTCCTAATTCCATGCAAACTTCAGTCCCTCGGCTCTGTGTTCTCCTCTCAGTAACTGATTTGCTTCCTACTTAAGAGAGGAGATTGAAGCCATCATGCATAAAGTCCCTGCCCACAGATATAAACTATATCTGGATTGTCTATATCTGGATTCACCCCCGCAGCTTTCCCAGAGTCCCAGAGGAAGTTCTCTCCTACCCCAGGCAAGCGTAATCCCTCCTCTCATGCTCTTGGCAACACTCTCTTCAAGTTCCTTCAGAAATTTGCTCTCTCCGGTGATCCTTCTCCCCTCTGTGTTTGTAACTATTTTGTAAATTTTCAACCGTTCCACCCATGGGTTCTTTCAACCACTTACAGACACAATCATGTCTCTCTCCACTTAAAAACCATCTGGACACCCTCATCCTCTCACCCAAAGCTATACCCTTTCTTTTTCTTTCCCTTCATAACCTTGCTCCTTGAAAGAATCTTCCTGCTTACTAGTTTCATTTTATTACTGCCCGTTACTGTAAATCATTGTGATCTAGCTTTTTCCCACCCAGCCTCTGAAGCTGTCACTGCCAAACCAGTCGTCTCTCTTCCATCATTCCCTTCCCTGGCATTCTGTAGCTGACTCTGGGGACCTCTCCTTTACTTTAGGTGCTCTCTCTTCCCTGGCCTGTGTGATGCCCCTCTCTCCTGGCTCTCTCCTTCAACTCTGCCAGCTCCTTCTCAGTCCTACTTGTGTCCCCCTTGGCATCTGCACACCCCTTCAAAGTGCATTTCCATTAGCTCACTCCTTGGCAACTTGTCTCACTTTCCATGACTCCTCTGAGAAGTTTCAACCATTCTCATGCTTTGAATAGCCCCAACCACGATCTCTTCCCTAAACTCCTGATTCATTTATTAAATACATCCTGCACATTTCTTCCCAGAATTTCAGCAGTTACCTAAAAATTCACATACTCCAAATTGAGCCCATTTCCTTTTCTCCCTACTTCCCAAACATACCCTTCCTCCAGTATTGCTGCCTCCATCAAGGGCGGTGCCATTCATCTGGTCATCCTAATCAGCAACTTAGGATTCACCTCAAATACCCCCTCTTTCCTCACCTCTAACATACATGTGTATGTGTATCCCAATAACTCTTTGCCATCTGAAAGCCGAGGCCCAAACTTTACAGCATAATGTTCCTGGTCTTTAGTGACCAGGCCCCTACCCATCAGTCCCCATTCACCTCCACTGCATCCCTCTGAGAACTCTTTCTTTGCACTATACTGATTGTATCAGTTAGAATTCTCCAGATAAAGAGAACCAATAGTAGATAGAGATGATAGATAGATAGATAGATAGACAGATAGATAGGTAGGTAGGTAGATAGGTAGGTAGGTAGATAGATTTTAAGGAATTGGCTCATGTGATTGTGGGGGTTGGAAGTCTGAAATCCAGGTTAGGTGGCAGGCTGGAGACTCTGACGGTCTTAAGTCTGAAATGTTTAGGTCAGGAAGGCTGGAAACTTTGACTGGATATCTATGTTATAGTCTTGAGACAGAATTCCTTCCTCTCTGGGAAATCTGTTTTTGCTCTTAAGGTCTTCAACTGATTGGATCAGGCCCATCCACACTAATAAGGATAATCTTTACTTTGTTAACTGATTGTACATGTTAGTTGCATTCACAAAATCTTTCACAGCAACACTTAGACTAGTGTGTGATGAAACAATGGGGCACCACAGCCTCGCCAAGTGACACACAAAATTCACCATTGCACTGATCTACCTACAGTCTCCTGGCAGTTGTGCTGGTTTATGTCTTTGTAACTTTACTCACAGTGTCCCTTCTGCCAGATGGTCTTCTCCCCACACCACCTGTCTGAGTTGGGAACACACACCACTCTATCAAGATTTTGTTCAAGTCCCACCACTTGTCTAAGACTTCCCATTTCTCAGGATCACTCTCTGTCCTGACAACAGTGATGAGGCCTTAGACCCATCTGGGGAATTCACAGCCTCTAGCAACCACCGTAAGGAGCCCTGCTGGCACAGTGATCAAGTGCTCAGCTGTTAACTAAAAGGTCGGGGGTTTGAACACACCAGCCGCCCTCCACCTGAGAAAGCTGTGGCAGTCTGCTTTCGTAAAGATTTACAGCCTTGGAAACCCTATGGGGCAGTTCTACTCTGTCCTATAGTGTTGCTATGAGTTGGTTTTAGTAACCCCTGTGGTGACTTCTGCCCCCTGCCAGGCGTTGACTCAGGTCCCAGTGTCAGCTGGCTCCAGGAGGAGCAGAGCAAGGTGAGTCTGTGCCCCAGTGGGAGGGGCAGCAAGGTGAAAAGTTCAGGGTCTTCTGCTCTAGACTGTAGTTTGTGTCCTCCCAAAGTATCTAGAGTGAAACACATCTTTTGTCTTGAAAAGTATTTCCTTTCAAAAACCCCCAGCTAGTCTAACGGGTCTCCTATAAAACTGACTTATACTTTCCTTCTGTGAACTAATAACTGTAGCCTCATCATAGTCCCTGCCTATATTCCGTTACAAACTCCTCTGACACCAGCTAACAATGATGTGTTTCCTAATCATTTCTCCTTCATCTCTAAGATTCTCCCTGGCTATAGGAAGGGATGGCAGCAGTATCAATTCTCTCCATCACAAAAGGAAGGAAGAGGGGAGGGAGGGAGGGAGGGAGGGAGAGAGAAAAGGCGGGAAGTAAAAAGGGAGGGAGGGAGAAAGGGAGAGAGGGAGGAGGAAGAGAGAAAGGTGGGAAAGGAGAGAGGAAGGGAGGGAAAGAGGGAAGGAGGAAATTGTATCACTATTATGTTCACACTTGCTCCTAAAGCCTGCCTTCCCTGATTTTCTTATTCATATGAAGATTTACCATATCCATTCCCTCTTAATTCTCTGGGCAAACAGGTAACCTGAAATCTCAGGTTAGTCTCAGTGGATGTTTACTTTAAACTTTACTTTCCAGATATATTTGCATTTTAGTGACTGTCTTCAATGACTCTACTCAAAGAAATCATGAACACAAATGTTTCTGGAATTATAGCAGGACCACTGGAGAGGAGGGCATATCTTGGGGCAGAAGGCACCTCCTCAGGTCACTAACTTCATGCCTGGCACACAGATGTGCTCAAGGAAACAGAGTTTTCCGGGTTTTGGTGCCTTCCCTATGAATATGAATGTCCTTAGTAGGACAATCTGCAGTTACGTCCTTTATCTGCATGATAGAATTGAAGTCTTGGAGATTTCTGCACTGTTGGGGTGTTAGAGGAATGGCCTCCTGTTCTGAGGAGTTCATGGCTTGTCCAATGTCTTCCCAGAGTCTCCTTATCAAGGCAGCCACCCACTTGATGACAGTGGGTCCCTACACAATCCCAGGGAGGAGCTCACCCTGCAGAGTTCCCACGTGTGAAGATTGGTAACTCCTGGGCTGATGTTCTACTCAAATGCCCCATAGGCCAGCTCCTTTAACGTGAAACAATAATTGTTACATGGAGGGTTTACAGAGTGTAAGCCAGGTGCTATACTAAGAGGTTAATATAAATCACACCATTTGAGTGGGTTCTTTATTGTCCCTACTTTACAGATGAGGACAGTGAAGTTGAGGAAAATCAAATACTTTTCCAAAGTCACCAGACTCACAGGTGGTGGAGTGAATGACTCGAGTGTCCCCACATCTACCATCTCCTCAGGAGAGGTGCTGGGCAGAGGCAAGGGGATGGTACAGAAGCTTGCAGCTCCCACCCCAAGCCACACAGTGGGGACAGTGGGGATAACTGAATGATAGACACACTAGGGAAATGGCTTGGGGACATGCAGGGAGTGTTTACTCCATGAGAGAACTTCCAGAGAAATGGCACTACAGGAGACTCTGAGGTCTGGCTGGCCCATTCTGCTTCACCAGCAGAGCCCAGAAACGCACCTGCCTCTCCTGGAGGGGCGCTCAAGTCTGCAGGGCGCACGCACACTCGGCCAGCACTCTTCAGCCATGGGAAGAGTTTAGCGGCTCTGTCCCTGACTTCCTTGTGCACAAAGTCACCAGGATTCTGTGTGTGGGTATCTTTGTAAGCTGGCTTCCGCCCCTGAGCCTGGGAGCTGCCCTTTTCTAACAACAAACGGGATTCAAGGTCAGCCCCTACCTGCAGAAGGTGGCCAGGCAGATGGGCCAGTTGTGGGCTAAGACTGGTTCCTTTCACGTCTGCTTCTGAGCCTGTTCAGGAGGAGGAGGTAAGCCTGCTGCACTGGGGGGAAGGGTGCGAGGTCCACTGCAGTCATTGTAACCCCCAAATTCCCAGAAACTTTAAGTTAAGGCAAACTAAACCAAGACCCATTGCTGTCTAGTTGATTCCGACTCATAGCGACCCTATAGGACTGAGTAGAAATGCCCCATAGGGTTTCCAAGGAGCGACTCGTGAATTTGAACCGCCAACCTTTTGCTAAGCAGCCATGCTCTTAACTACTGCGCCACCAAGGCTCCTAAGGCAAACCAGAGTCTTAAAATCCTGAGTTTACACAGGAAACTAGGAATTTATGAAAAAATATAAATCTTATACAGCACCTCTTAAGTATTGTTTAAAGATGTCTCCCACCTGGGATCATGTTCTTGGCGATGTGAAGTCATTGGTTGGTGAAGTCCCAGTATGAGGAACAGACAGATTAGCCCATGGTCTTATACCCACCAGTTTAGATGTTCCTTCAAGGCACCAGTGACTTGGGTGGTGACCTAGATGTGGGCCTGGCCCTGAGCTGAACCCTGGAAGTCCTGGCCCAGTGTGTCCTTGGCTGTGGGCTGCCCCTCCAATCTGAGCTCCAGGGAGCAGCAGGCCAGAGGGAGGCCTGGGCTCTGCTGGCTGATACTCAAGGAGGACTGGGTGCTCACATACCTGGGTCAGCTCTGGTGTTCATCCTCACCAGACCTTACCCTGTAAAAATGCTAGGGAGCCACTGGCCAGCACCACACACCTGGATTCTCTTGCTTAGTTAAATGATTAATGAATTCAACACATAATCTGTTAACTTCCGGCTCTGTGCGGCACATTGCCCAGGACAGGCTAACTGAGGAAGCTGCTCCAGCTGGAGCAGCCAGAGGGAAGGCGGCAGGAGAGGACACGTGGAAACATCCCGACCATGGGAGAGAAGTGTGCTGTGAATCAAGGCATGGTCTTCCCTGGGTGCCGCCACACTGTCCGCACTCTGCTGCGCCGAGAAACCCAGGCCAAAGGAGCAGCCCACTGTCTGGACAAATGGTCGCTCTCCACACCTGACCTGTGCTGGGGAGGGGGCACCTCCCTGGTGGAATCCTGGGAACTGCAGTGCAGGAGCAGCCAGGCAAACAGAAGACGCCTGTGAGCTCATAAACCAGCCGTGGTTCCAGGAGCCCAAATCCTCGTAGGCTCTTTGGAAGGGAGATATGTGTTTCTTCCTGTGTCAGCTCAACTGCATACACATCTGCTCAGCGCCTACAGAGAATCAGGCTCTGAGCTGGGTTCTGGGGATGAAAAGATACATAAAGCATGTTTCCTGCCCTCAAGGGGTTTCCGAAGGAAACAGACATAAGTATATTTCATTTCATAGCAAGTAAAACACTCTGTTGCTTTGTCATCAAAGCCTGGTAGTGCTATTTGACTTCTCGTGCTATGTGTGTGCATGCCTTTGATTCTAAATAAATAAAAAAACATATTGTGCCAGAGAAAGAGACAGGTTTGGTGGGAATTGTCTGCTACAAGAGGGTTCTGATAGCAGTTCTTGAGCTTGTCACCACTTAAAAGGAGGCTACATAGTCTTTCACTAACCTTAGGATTGGTGTCGCCAGGACCTCCAGCCCAGAAGGAAGTGTCTCTGTAATATCTCCCTCCCAAGGCAGGTCTATGGACAGTCAGGGCCAGGAAGCATGGCCCTCAGTCACCAACAGTGTGTGACTAGAGAGACTCTGGGAAGGCTGTTCCATGCCCAAGCATGCTTCAGCCACGGGGCCTCAAATCTCACTATTAGATATTAGTGCCTTTGAAGTATGATTCCTCTCAAAATATAGAGCTGACCTCCTCCAAACTGGCCGTAGTTAAATGCTTAGGGCATCCTTCAGTCCTAATCAACCACGAGGCTTGAACCCCAGAAACATGTGCATGTATGCATACACACACATATACACACATGTATATGCATATATACACATGTGCACGCACATATACATGTACACACGAAATACCTACCCATGCACACACAAACATACACAAATGCTCATATGCACATGCACACACATGCATGCATATACACACACACACATATACCATCATACTTCCAAACCCCTGGGAAGGAAGAATTTTTCAAAGTAATGGGATTCCCTGAGTACAAGTAGGGGTCCGGTTTGAGTGAGAGTTGGATGTTAATGCTAATAACAACCCTATGGACACCTATTGGCTGGAAAAATCCTGGGAACTCAGTTTCCAGAATTTTAAATTGAGATCTGTCTTATTTTTCTAGTGGTACTGTGATGGTTAACTTTATGTGTCAACCTGGCTTGACTATGATTCTCAGGGGTTTGGCCAGATTCTAGACTGCTTGTCGTTTTCTAATGTGATGTGGTGTGGTGTAGTGTGGTGTGGTATGGTGTGGTGTGGTGTGTGTGATGTGATGTGATGTGATGTGATGGATGTGATGTGATGGATGTGATGTTATGTGATGGATGTGATGTGACGTGAAGGATGTGATGGATGTGATATGATATGATGTGATGTGATGGATATGATGTGATGTGATGGATATGATGTGACGTGATGGATATGATGTGATGTGATGTGACGTTATGTGATGGATGTGATGTGATGTGAAGGATGTGATGGATGTGATGTGATATGATGTGATGGATATCATGTGATGTGATGTGATGTGAGGGATGTGATCTCGTGATATGATGGATGTGATGGATGTGACATCATGTCATGTGAAGGATGTGGTGTGACGTGATGTCATGTGATGGATGTGATGTGATGTGAAGGATGTGATGGATGTGATGTCATGTCAAGTCATGTGACGGCTGCGGTGTCATGTGATGTCATGTGATGTCATGTGATGGATGTGATGTGATATGAAGGATATGATATGATGTGATGTGATGTGATGCAATGGATGCAATGGATGTGATGTGATGTGATGGACGTGATGGATGTGATGTGATGTGATGCGATGTGATGCGATGCGATGAGATCGATGCAATCAATGCAATGGGTGTGATGTGATGTGATATGATGGATGTGATGTGATGGATGTGATGTGATGTGATGTGAAGGATGTGATAGATGTCATGTCATGTCATGTGAAGGATGTGGTGTCATGTGATGTCATGTGATGGATGTGATGTGATGTGATGGATGTGATGTGATGGATGTGATATGATGTGATGTGATGTGATGTGAAGTGACGGGTGTGATGTGATGTCATGTCATGT
>NW_004444082.1:4525932-4539476 GCF_000243295.1 Trichechus manatus latirostris | reverse complement strand
GTCATGTCATGTGATGGGTGTGATGTGATGTGATGGGTCTGATGTGATGTGATGGGTGTGATGTGATGTGATGGATGTGATGTGATGGATGTGATGTGATGTGACGTAAATGTAGTCACCTTCTATTTTGTGATCTCATGACGTAAATGTAGTCACCTTCTATTTTGTGATCTCATGAGATCAACCAATCAGTTGAAAGAGGAGTTTCCTTAGGGATGTGGTCTACCTCCAGTATATAAACGGATATTCTGGCAGAGCTCGCTCGCTCTCCACCCTGTACTCTTCTCGTCACCTGATCTCCAGATCTTGGGATGTAAGCCTGCCATTTGACCTGCAGATGTAGAATTCATAAGCCCCCGCAATCCTGTGAGCCAGCAGAGGTCTCCAGTCCTCTGCCTGACCTATGGATTTGGGACTTGCCAGCCCCCACAATTGTGTGAGCCATCTTCTTGAAGTAAATCTCTCTGTATATTTATATATGTATATATATGTCTCATTGGTTTTGCTCCTCTAGAAACCCCAACTAAGACAGCTAGTATAACAGAAATAGCACAAGTGTGCTGCTTTAATGAAGAGAAATTTATTTTCTCACAGTTTAGAAGGCTAGAAGTTCAAATTCTAGGCACCGGCTCTAAGGGCAAGCTCTCTCTTTGTTGGCTCTGGGAGAAGGTCCTTCTCTCTTTTCAACTTCTGTTTCTTGGTTCATTGGCGAACTTCATGTGGCATGGCATCTATCTTTCCCCATCTATGCTTGCTTGCTTCTGTGCCTAATCTGCTCTTTTGTACCTCAGAAATGATTGGCTTAAGGTACACCCTACACTGATATGACTTCCTTAACATAACAAAGAAAATCCTGTTCCCTAATAGGATTACATCCACAGATATAGGGTTTAGGATTTACAACACATATTTTGGGGGGACACAATTCAATCCATAACAAAGCTTATAGTAAGTATCCCCACCAAATTTCTTATTTAGCATTATTTTGGCAAAAGAGTATAGACTAAAGTGTTAATTGAGATTTCTAGATTGCTTCAGGGAAAGGCCCTTGCTCTCTAAATCCAGGACAAAAACCACAGCTGAAGACAGAAAACATGCTAAATCAGCTCCCTGCACACTGGAGCACCCAAGAATGCATCATCTCAGGCCCCGTCCAAGGATCTGCGTCTTGACCAGATCCCCAGGTGACCTACGTGCACAGTCAAGTTTGGGAAGCATTAACAACGTCATCGCATAGTGAAAAAGAGAAGCCACCACTGCCGCTGGTCAGCATGGGCCTTTGGCCAGCCACTTCAGTGTTCTTAGTTTCAGTTTCCTCATCTGTAAAACATTGGTGGTAATTCCTACCACTTGAAACTTCTGTGAGGAGCACGTGAGACGATGCAGGTAGAGTACTCATAAAGAACAAAGTGTCTCACACATGCTCCTAGCTTTCCTGTTTGAATTGACCTTTTCCTCTCTGCCCTCATGACAGGCACTCGCCCATTTGTAGCTTCTCAGCTGCCCCGGTGGAGTCATCTGAATGGTAGATGCGGGCTCAGAGCTTTTCAAGCTTGGAGACTGTCTGATTTGGGCTTCTACTAAGTGGTCTGTGTTGAACTAGGAAATTCTTACACTCACACCTCAAGCAATGGAGCCATGCTGGTCATCTACCTCAGTGTTTGCTGTGACTGTTGTTCTTGTTTAATTCTTTAGACAACTGCTTCAACAATTGTTCCCATGTTCATAGTTTCCAGGTCTCTCAGGGTCCATCTTCCTTTTTCTGATTCTGGCCAAAGGCAAGGACCATCGAGGCAAGTGTCTGTCTTCTGGAAAACTACTTTAGCACCTAATACCCCAGAGTGGTGAAGTAATCATGGTTGGCTCGTGTTAAAACAATCCCAATGCAAAATTTACATTTGGGGGAACACTGTTAATTTACACTTGGAGAGCATTTATAATGAATCTGTAAGTTTCAGACAAAAAGTAATGTATGCTGAAAACCCAATTCTCAAATGTTTGAGAATGTCAACCCAGTGATGTTCAATGCAAATGGGACATTGCCATAAATTTTTCAAACAGGTTAACGCAAAGCTAGAAGAACAATAAATGCAGTCTAAGTGTTATTTTTAGAAAGTGACATAGCTGCGTTGATTTTTAAGAGCATGTAAAATGAAGAATCTGAGTCTTGGGAACTGATGGAGCAGAGTTATTTACCATTTTTACTGTTCAATTTCCGCTGATAGGAGCAGGAAGGAAGCCGTAAAGGGCCTGTTCATTGAAAAGAGACCAAAGTAAAAATGCTAATAAATACTGGGCCCAGTGGTGATGGTCACCTCAGGGATTTTTCCTGTCCTCTCTGGGAAAAAGAATTTTTATGCTAATTTTTGAATGGCAACTGATGGCATTTTACCTAATATGTAGATCCTAACGAGAAAACAAAAATTTTCATAAAGAAAATATTTTTCTGCTCAGTGCCAATTCCAAGGGCTCAGACACTTAAAAAGGCAGAAGTGTTTTTGTTCCTGTCAAACTTGACTAATCGTCTTAAATTATTGTAATTAAATTTTTAGAAGTAACGGCATGTTCTCTGCTTTTATTTTCCTGATGTCTGGGCCTTTCATGCAGACTGGCAGTGTGGAGAGCATGCCTCCCACCCCATCCTTCCTCTGGGGCAGACTCGGGTGCCCTGGGGTCTTTGGGCCTGAGTTTATGCCTGTGGTGAACCAGGAGCTGATGTCCAAGGAATAGCAGCAGAGACCCAAGGTAAAGAAGAGGGCTTCGCTGCTGCCACCCTATCCCCATCTTTTCTGCCACAGAGGACAGTGCGTGGGCAGGTCTGTCACATCAGGTCGAGCCTGCGCCCCACCAATCATGACAGCTGTTCCTGTTTGGCCCCCAACTTCAAAGCCTCCAGCTTTCCTGAGCATGCATTCCGAGTTTTATTTTCCAGTGCTACAAACCATCCAGTTCCCAAGAACGCTAAAGGTCAAGCTTTCATCCTCGGCCTAAAGGAGTACACTTGGCTCCTTTCCTTTCTTGTTTTCCTTCAGGGAAGTCATAAAAACAGCTTTGCTAATTAGTAAACAGCCAACATTTCCCCAACACTCATAAAACATAAAGGCGATGTGAAAGCCAAGCTTTGCTTTCAAGTCTTTCAGGGGCTCATGTTCCAAGGGCTTCCACTCCTCCCCTGTTGCCGGCAAGTGGTTCCGGCTGCGTCCGTCCTTAGGCCTTGCCGTATTGCCTGGTTCACCAGGTCCAAGTTTCTGTCCTGGCCAGTGGTATGTAAGTTCACTGGGAGTAAATAAAAACCAGCCTGATTTGTCACAAACGGGAGACTAAAGTCAAACCCTGGAGACTGAGAAAGCCACTTGAATTTTTTATTAGATGAGGATGAGTATTCTATGTAAGAGCCCCATATGTTTTGAACATTTCTGCATCTTACCTGGTAAACCCAGTAAAATAACTAAGAGAATACAGAAGAGCTTTTAATTGGATTTTAATTACTTTAAAGTTGTCAACTCAGCCTCTTAGTAAATCAAGGAAATGAAAAATATGAGCAGCCAAATTTGAATCCATAAGTTGTGGTTGCCTGAGACACACGACAAGGACTGATCACCTACCCGTGCACATGGCCCAGTGCCTCTGCAGGGAATAGGCTAAATGAAAATCTGCTATAGCTACTACCCAGCCACAGCGCTGCCATTTTGGCTGAGAAGGCGGTGGCTGGGGCAAGGAGAACAGAAGTGTGGGGCAGATGGCCTCCAGCTTCCCCCGGAGAAGTTGACCTCTGCAGGCTGTACATGTAGTTTATCTCAATCTCTGGTAGTGTTTGAAGGCAAAGAGGAGACAAATACACCAATGAAGGAAAATAATGTCGGCTCAGTGGTTTTCAGAAGTCACGCACTACATGGGAAGTGTGGACAGGACAAAAAGAAAACCTGTGTCATTACCTAAGACAATGCCGAGTCAGAGTTGTTCACGGCAAGGACAGAAACCACTGGGCTGATTTGAGCAGGAGATGAATCTACTGAATCCTAAAATCCCACCACAGATGTGGTTGGTAGGAGAGCAAAGCCCTCAACGGCAGGCACTCAAGCTGAGGCTTGCCTCACTGGCCACACGGGCAGGGATTCTGAGGTCTGTATCGGCCAGGCTGACACTGCTGCCCTCTGGGAAGGGGTCTCTGCCCTCTGCCCTGTGTCACTAGCTCCCCATTCAAAGTCCAGGCTGAGTTCTGTTGATTTCTTGCACTCCAACTGGAACAGTGAGTATCTGCCATTTTTTAGCTTTTGTAGGTGTGATGGTTAAAGTTATGTGTCAACTTGGCTAGGCCGTGATTCTCAGTGGTATGGCAGATATTATGTAATAACCCTTCATTTTGTGATCTGATGTGAGTAGTCAACCAGTTGAAAGGGGCGTTTCCTTGGGGGTGTAGCCTGGATCCAATATATACAGATGTTCTGGCAAAGTTTCCTCTCTCTCTCAATCCTGCATCTGTCTTGGCATCCTCTGACTCCAGTTCTCAGGAGATGAGCCAGCAGCCTGCTCCCTAACCTACAGATTTTGGGATTTGCCTGCTTCTGCAGCCTCATGAGACAGCAACCTGCTGCCTAACCTGCTGATTTTGGGTCAGCCCCTGTAACCACATGAATCGGGAGAAGCCTCCAGCCTGACGGTTGACCAGGATTTGGGACTTGCCAGCCTCCACAACTGTGTTAGCTATTTCCTTGAGATAAACCTCTCTCTATATATTTATATATACACTTCACTGATTTTGCTACTCTAGAGAATCCAGCCTGAAATACTAGGGGTGGTCTCTGCCTCCCACCAAGCCTCATAAACTGGGAGATTCTTAGAGCACTGGGGGTGTTAGAAGCAAAGAGGGAGCGAGCTGTCCACCACAGTCTATGAATAGTTGTGCACTTCTGCAATAAGAATCACTTTATCAAACAGGGGCCTTGTTTTCCCAAGGTCAGAAATGACCCCCCCCCCCCGCCAAACTTCCAAGCAAGGCAGGCTGTGCTCACACCTCATTTTGCAAAGTAAGTTCTCTCCACTGCCACTGTCTCTTGATGGACCCTTATAATTAGCTGCTTTGCCTCTCCAGTGTCCCAGCTCAGCTGCCCTCTCTCCTCCTCCATGTGTACCCACTTCAGTGATGATGCTTCTCCACACAAGTTTTGCATGAATTAGTCATTAGTGCTTGAAAGTCTTCTTGAATTCTGAAACATGTACAACTGGGAATTTTAGATAAGAAGAAATCCGTGTGTCAATCTGCCAGCTCTTTAAACTCTCTTCCTTCAATCTCTCTTTCTAAAGAGAATAATTAGGTTTTTTTTTTTTTTTTTCCCATTTAGACAAATATTTATTCAAGGTCTAATATGTGCCACACCTGGTTCTAGGGGCATGAATGCCTATTGCTATTGCCATAATGACTGTGAAAGGTGGAGGAAGTATTCTTATCCATATTTCACAGAGCAGGAAACCAAAGTATGAAGAGGTAGAAGGACACAGCTAGTTAGTGAAGAGTCAGCTCTCAATCCCAGTGCTCTCTGACCTTTGGGATTCGTTCCAAGGACATGCCTCCCCTCACAGACGGCATTGCACGAGCTCTGTCAGCACACCGAGAAGTGGTGTAATGAAATGGCTCATCTATCTGCTCGCCCACCGCCTCCCACGTCTGATAGATGGGAAGACCCTTCACCTCTCTGAGCCTCCTGTTCCATATGTCTGTAGTGAGGATGAGAATAATAGTAAGTGCCCTGTATTTCTGTCTAAGGATTAAATACGGTATTGACTGGCACAGAGTATGTGCTCAGCAGTGTTTGGGGGACATTTCTGGAGCTGTCAGAAAGAATGCTGGAGAGCTGGACTTTTATTCCCCGCAGGGTGCTGGAAGCTCATACCCAGTGAGAATGGTATGTCACCCACCTCCCCAAGGAAACTTCATAAGCTACAGGATTGTGATGATTTTAATTAAAATGTGACACCAGAAACAATCTGTAACCAGCAGAGAGCGGATCCCGTGGCTCCGGAGACTTCAGCAACAGCAGAGAACCTGTGGGCAAACAAAGAAATAGGATCTCTTGACAATAATGACTCTCTAGCAATTTCTCTTTGGGGTAAGAATCCATTTAAAGAGGGACGGAGAACAGAAGTGTGAAAAAGTTCAGTGCCCACATCAAGACTTCTATTTGACTAGGTTCTTATGTTACCTTCACAAAGAGGTCAAACTTTTATTTCAACAGCATTTTGTGCTTCAAATAACACTTGCCTATAATGGAGGTTTAATGGTAAGGTCCAGGGAATGCTCACAGATTCTCATCTGTGTAACATTTCTTCTTTCAAAGATCAAGGACACTCTAAAATCCCAGCCACTAATTGATGTAAACTCTCCATAGAGAAATATTGATCATGTGGCAATAGCATGTGGGCTGGACGAATGATACTGTAAAGCCTAATAATTTAATATGCGTTTGCTCATGGCAGACGGGCAGAGCTGTTGGTCTTGCTGGGCAGGGCTGAAGGACCCAAGCAGCTGGGATTCCTCTCCTAAGGCCTTGGCTTCGAAGGCATCTCCCAAGTAAGTTTCAACAGTCTCAGATTGTTTTCATCTAGTTAGAAACAGATACAGCTTCAGAATTTTTACCTAAGGGTTTTGTGGGGAAGGAAAAAAAATCCAAGTTTCCTTTTCACCCGCTCCTTAAGGATTCTAAAACCCTGCTAAAAAACAGGGCCTATCAGGTAATCACGCTCTCCTGAAAGACGTGGGAAATCAGAGGAGCTCCAAGGGTGAAACACACTGCTTTTCTCCCTAGGCATTCAAGTGCCAAGTGTAGCAGGAAACACTAAACCTCCGAGCTTGTGGGGCATCCAGCCCCAGCATGCCCTGCAGACCTGCATGCTGTGATAAGCTCGGCACACACCCTCCCTAAAGTGCATTTGGAAACTGAGCAGCTTTCTGCACGTCCTGAGCGTGCTTTCTTCTGCACGGTGTGGGAGCAATTGACTCAATTAACTCAAGACTCAACACAGAATGTTGTGAAGTGTTTTTTTTTTTTTTCTAAGCTGTCTGTTATGGGTTGAATTGTGTCCCCCAAAAATGTATGTTGAGAATGGATAAGCAAAATGTTGTGCGTGCCTACAGTGGAATGCTACGCAACCATAAAGAACAATGATGAGTCCACGAAACATATTATAACATGGATGGAGCTGGAGGGCATAATGCTAAGTGAAATAAGTCAAGTACATAAGGACAAATTTTGTATGATCCTGCTTTTATAAGAAGACAAGGGTAGATTATATATAAAGAGACTAATGTTCATTGGTGGTTATCAGGGAAAGGTGGGGGGGTGAGGGGGGCATGCTTTAGATCATAGATACTTGTTATTCTCAGTGATGTGGAAAGTGGTACAGAATGCAGCTTTAGAGAGCACAACATTACCAAAGTAAGTGATGTTGCTAAGAAGCACTCAAGAGAAAAGATACCGGTACTAAAAAATTTGACATATATAAGATGGCAACAACTCCACCAATGACCAAAATGAGTGTGTGATCTCATATGGAAGTGTATAGATATATAGGTATACAGGTAAGTATATGCATTGCTGTCAAGTCGATTCCAACTCATAGTGACCCTATAGGACAGAGTAGAACTGCCTCATAGGGTCTCCAAGGAGCAGCTGGTGGATTTGAACTGTGGACCTTTTGGTTAGCAGCCGAGCTCTTAACCACTGTACCACCAGGACTCCACAGGTAGATATTAGGTGTATAAGTAAGTATAGGTGTGAGAACGGATATAAGTATCTATATGTACATGTAAACACAGATATGTGTGTTCAGGCACATAAATTCATTGAAGAAAACAACTACAGATACTCCTCAGACATAACCAAACACCTTCTGAGATCAGTTTTCTAGGTTTGAAAGCTTAAGACCGTAGTCTCATGGGACAACCTAGTCAATTGGCATAATATAGCTCACAAAGTTCATGTTCTGCATCCTAGTGAAGTGAGTAGCATCTGGGTCTTGAAAGCTTGCAAGCGGCCATCTAAGATACAACTATTGGTCTCTACACATTAGGAGCAAAAGTGTAAAAAGGTAACCAAAATCTCAGAGAAGAAACAAATCTACAAGGCTGATAGCCTACATGAGCCACAGCCTCAACTACCCTGAGACCAAAAGAACTAGATGGTGCCCAGCCACCATCACTGTCACAATATATGGTCCCAGATAGAATGGGAGAAAAATGTATAACAAAACTCAAATTCTTAAGAAAGGACAGACTAACTGGACAATTTGAGACCTGGGACACTGTTTAAACCTTGAACCAAAACTATCCCCTATGATCACCTTTTAGCGAAATAACGGAGTAGCATACAAAATAAAGGATATTACCTGTAAGAATGGTGCTCATCTAAAAAACCACCTGAAAGAGACCAAAAGGTCAACATTTACTCTAAAGCAAAGATGAGAAGATAAGGGTGCAGGGAAACTAGAGTACTGGACGTGGAACAACCAGAACACAATTAGAGAGAATTTTGAAAAATGTAACTAACGTCACTGAAAGTCTGTGTGGAAATTATCAAATGGGAACCTAACTTACTGTATAAAATCACCAAAAACACATTTTATATATATATATATATATATATATATTTTTTTAAAGATATGTTGAAATCCTAACCCCCATACCTGTGAATGTGACCTCATCTGGAGATAGGGTCTTTGTTAACTGAGGTCATTCTGGAGTAGGGTGGGTCCTAATTCAATGTGAGTGGTGTCCTCATAAACAAGAAGAAACAGACAGACAGACAGAAGGAAGACAGCCGAGTGAACGGAGGTAGAGACTGGAATCATGCTAAAGCTGTAAGATGAGGAACAGCTGAGTCTATCAGGAGTTCGGAGAGCCAAGAAAGGATCTTCCCCTAGAGTGTCCAGAGAGAACATGGCCCTGCTGACACCCTGATTTGGACTTCCAGCCTCAAGAACTGTGAGACCATACATTTCTGTTCTTATGAGCCACCAAGACATTTTGTTAGAGCAATTCTAGGAAAAGAATACACCTCTAAAAATGTTCTCAGCCTGTCCATGTTCACCAGGGTCCCTACAGCTCGCTGTCCCTGACCATCCATGTTCACCAGGGACCCGACACCTGACCATCCTTCTGACCATCCGTGTACACCAGGGTCCCCACACCTGGCCGTCCTTCTGAACATCCATGCTCACCAGAGTCCCTACACCTGGCCATACATCTGAACATCCATGTTAACCAAGGTCCCTACACGTGGCCATCCTTCTGGCCATTCACCTTCACCAGGGTCCCTGCACCTGGCCGTCCCTCTGACCATCCACATTCACCAGGGTCTCTACATCTGACAGTCCTTCTGACCATCCATGTTCACCATGGTCCCTACACCTGGCTGTCCCTCTGACCATCCACGTTCACCAGGGTCTTTACATCTGGCCGTACTTCTGACCATCCACGTTCACCAGGGTCTCTACATCTGACGGTCCTTCTGACCATCCATGTTCACCATGGTCCCTACACCTGGCTGTCCCTCTGACCATCCACATTCACCAGGGTCTCTACATCTGCCCGTCCTTCTGGCCATCCATGTTCACCAGCATGCCTACACCTAGACATCCTTTTGACCATCCAAGTTCACCAGGGTCCCTACACCTGGCCGTCCCTCTGACCATGCAAGTTCACCAGGGTCCCTACACCTGGCCATCCCTCTGACCATCCATGTTCACCAGGGTCCCTACACCTGTCAGTCCTTCTGACCATCCATGTTCACCAGGGTCCTTACCACCTGGCCGTCCTTCTGACCATCCACGTTCACCAGGGTCCCTACACCTGGCCGTCCCTTTGACCATCCACATTCACCAGGGTCCCTACACCTGGCTGTCACTCTGACCATCCACGTTCACCAGGGTCTCTACATCTGGCCGTACTTCTGAACATCCATGTTCACCTGGCCAACCCACTGACCATCCACGTTCACAAGGGTCCCTACACCTGGCCGTCCCTCTGATCACCCACGTTCACCAGGGTCGCGACACCTGGCCATCCCTCTGACCATCTGCATTCACCAGGTTCCCTACAATTGGCAGTCCCACTGAACATCCACGTTCACCAGGGTCCCTACACCTGGCCGTCCTTCTGACCATCCATGTTTACCAGGGCCCTTACCAACTTCCCGTCCCTCTGATCATCCATGCCCACCAGGGTCCCTACACCTGGCCATCCGTTTGACCATCCATGTTCACCAGGGTCCCTACACCTGGCCGTACCTCTGACCAAAGGTCACAAGGTCTCTACACCTGGCCGTACCTCTGATCGTCCACATTCAAAAGGGTCTTTAACACCTGGCTGTCCCTCTGAGCATTCCCGTTCACCAAGGTCCCTACACCTGGCCGTCCCTCTGACCATTCACGTTCACCAGGGTCCCTACACCTGACCATCCCTCTGACCATCCACTTTCACCAGGGTCCCTACACCTGGCCATCCCTCTCACCATCTGTCACAGCTCCTCACACGGGGCACCATCTGTTGCAGCGGCCGTAAGTGTCGGGACGGTGGAGACAGTAATCAAAAACAACTCTTACAGAGAAGTGGGGCCAGGAGGGTAACTCTGAGGAGTCAACCCTGGCTTCAGTCCCAGGAGTTTATTTATAGTCAATACAACAAGGAGTGAAGCAAATAACAGAACAATGGGCTTTGGGTTCAGGCAAGGGAGAAGGAATTCGGGTTAACAAGCCAATCAGTAAAGGGACAATAGGTTTGGGAAAACAAGTTGTGACAAGTCTCAACATGTTGGGGACAAGTCTCGACATGCTGTGCAGCATAGAGGCCTGTGGGGGTTGCAGTTGTCAATAGGGCAGCCATGTTTAAATGGCATATATCCCCACATTTCCCCCCTTTTGTTTAGTTAATGAAATAAGAATCAAGAGGGTTTCTACTGGTCCAACAAGTGTCTGGTAGGATAAAGTAAAATTTTCTCTACGAGATGAAGTCTAAGATTATCTCAGCTACTGTCTCCACACCTCAGGGCCTGGCATCTTAATGAGTCCTTGTGAGCCCAGCTATAGCTGGGGCACACTCCGTATGTTTAAGGAGGAGATGTAGCATAACTATGAGTAACAGCTGGACTTAGTTGCCTAGATGGTGGCCATAGCAGACTCTTTAAACTCACAGCGCTGGTTTTCCACTGGATACCATCTGGTTCTTCACCAGGTTACTAAGTAAGAGCGATGCTCTTATCAATTGCATAGCTGGAGTGAGCAGACTCAATGTGCCTTTTAGGTGTGTAAGACAATAGAGGATGATCTTATGAGGATAATATAATCCTCTGCACTAGTAATATCCTGATTGTTGGACCCATGGGTTTCCTCTGACTCTCATTTTGTCAGGTAAACGCTAACTTTTAACATTCACTGAAATTATTATTCTTAAAGGCTTAAAGATTTATAAAGGCTCAAAGATTCATTAACAATCAAACAAACTTTGATTTACACAAATTCACTATCAACTGGAAAGGAATCATTTAACTTAGAAATCTATTTATACAGAAGCATCTAACGCAGAAAATATAGAGGAGTTTACACATAACAAATTTTCATTGGGAACTTACTGATTAACAAAATACAGGTAATTACTGATTATCAAAATAATAGCATAGGAAGGGCCTTCTTAAGAGGAGGACTTTATTTTTCCCGTCTCCTGTTTAGGTAACTGGTAGCGAATGGTCCAGGCGTAGAAGGCCGACTTCTGTTGGTGATGGGAGATCTTCAGGGAGTAGAAACATCGGATGACTATAAGGAGGCACAAGACTATTAAACATCCTATAGCAAAAAGGATCCAGACATGGAGATTGAGTGCAGAGAACCAATGTGTGGGATTGAGCCAGTAGGCAAAATCATTGTGTATTAAGTGTAGCCTTATTAGACTCTGATTGTAATCTCAAGAGCTGTTCTTGTAATTGAAATTGTAATTTTTAAATATCAGCTTTCAATGGAGAAGCGAAGCTAGCCAGAAGATTATTTTTAACACCCTTCCAGGACTCATTATATGGAAGGGCTGTAACACAGAAGCGAGTGTATTCAGCATCACAGGTTAATTGAGAATGTTCCCATATGGCTTCCTGTCGTTCTCCAAGCCAAAGGACTGAGGCTTCTAAAGCACCCAGATGTTTGAGGATCTCTTGATCAATATGTGCCATAGTTTGCATTTCAGAAGTAACATTTTGCATATAAGTGTTAAACTGCTGGGCAGTCTGAATAGATTGGGAGAGAGCTATGGCGGCGGTAGCTGTGATAATAGAGGCTATGAGAATTCCAAGAAACCTTTTAGTTCGTATTTTCTGTAATACATTAACAACCTGAGCGAGGGGGGAACTATCTTGCCAAGGGCGTGTAAGGTTAATGGGCAGCCAAAGGTGGCTTTTTTGTTGAAGAACAAATACAGAATTGATGTTAAGAGTGGAGACATTTTGCCTGGACAGACATGGAGTAATCCAAGTAGAGCCACTGGATAATGTTAATTGAAAAGAGGCATTTATTTTAATGCTATCCGGAGGACTAGAAGTTATAGCAAAAATGTATGGTCGAGATGTGCATATAAGCACAGAATCGTTATGGTCATGGAGGGTCCATTGTAATTTGGGGAGTGGATTCTTGGCATCCTTTGTCCCCCTCGGAAAGGTTCCTGAATGGAGAGTTCTTTCATAAAAAGGGAGACCTAATCGCCAAGAAAGGATTTTTAATGGGGAAAAATGAGTAGTTGAATAATGTAAGCGAAGAACGGGTCCGGCTAGGCCAGGGTTCCAGGACTTAGAATGTCCTAGGTAATGGTATGGGGTTGCCCACTGCCAAGTAGAGTGATTTGGTAATAAAACTAAACGTTGAGGGCCCCAATTGTCTAGTGAAATGTTGAAAGGGAGAGAGTATGAAGAAAAATTAGTAGTTCGACAAGTAACCCAAGTATTATCGATAGGGTCTGTAAGAGATAGCTGTGGGTGTTGACATACAGGGATGGAAGGGGGTGAGTGAGTAATATAGGCACTGAACGTGCCATTAATGCTTATGGCTGTAATGAAAAATTGCTTTGAATAGGCTGGTTGCTTATAGGTACCATTGTAGTAAATGTAATTCATATAGCATTGTTCTAGTATAGGCACGCACACAGAAGCAGTGCGTGGCTGGGTAGTGAAACACAAAGGAAGGGCGTCAGCATAGAGTGTCCAATTTGTAGACAGTACAAACCATCCCTCTTCAGGGGAGTTAGTAAGTGGTTTGCAATACGCCAAATATTGTCCCCCCGTAACGACAGTATCATTAGAGGAAAGGGGGCTCTGGTTCTTCCCAAGTCACCGGGTGGAAGACAGGGGGGCTAAGAACATGAGCCGAATAGGTATAGGTGGTAGAGGCAGAAGTTGTAAAAACTTGAAAAAAGAGAAGGAGAAGAATACAAACCTGTTGAGAATTAAAAGTCATGAGAGAAACCATGGCTAGAAACAGGATTTCAGGTGTAAGTGGGGCACCGGTAGCTGAGAGAA
>NW_004444082.1:4523359-4524259 GCF_000243295.1 Trichechus manatus latirostris | reverse complement strand
CTCATAGAGGTTAGAGCAGGGTCACCCTTAAGGGTCTCAAATAAGTGGGCTAGTTGAGAGCCTGTTATGCCGAGTGAAGGTCGCAGCCAATTAATATGACCAAGGATATTTTGGAGGTCATTTAGAGTTACAGCCTTGGGAATTATAATTTCTGGTGTTTTAGAGCGAACGATATGGATGTCAAGATAGTATCCCAGATACTGCCACCGGGTGAAAGACTGAACCTTTTCTGGGCTAGGAGAATGTCGTCCATATAATGATATATAAGACATGAGGGAAAAGCCCTTCGGACTGGCTTAAGAGCCTTATCAACATAATATTGACAGATAGTTGGACTATTGACCATGCCCTGTGGGAGAACAGTCCACTCATAACACTGCATAGGACAACAATTATTCACAGAAGGAACTGAAAAGGCAAATTTAGCACAATCATCGGGATGGAG
The DNA here is from genome assembly GCF_000243295.1 of Trichechus manatus latirostris. Classification (NCBI taxonomy): domain Eukaryota; kingdom Metazoa; phylum Chordata; class Mammalia; order Sirenia; family Trichechidae; genus Trichechus; species Trichechus manatus. The sequence continues at coordinate 4,523,814 of NW_004444082.1, read as the reverse complement.
TGGGATGGTAAAAAAGCAATCTTTAAGATCAATAAGAATAATATTATATGTTTGAGGAATACAGGCCGGATTGGGAATTCCTGGTTGGAGAGGTCCCATAGGGACAAGACGTTGATTAACAGCCCGTAAGTCATGAAGGAGCCTTCATTTTTTGGATTTTTTAGGGACACAGAAAATAGGTGTATTCCAAGGGCTGCAGGAAGGCCAGATGTGTCTAGCCTCTAACTGTTCCTGGACAAGTCTTTTAAGGTGTTTCTATTTCTCTTCTTTAATGGGCCACTTCTCAACCCAAATAGGAGGACCAGGTATACAGGTTAATTTTAACAGAGGGTCTGTTTGAGCAGTGGCCCCTATGAAAAATCCTGAGGGATGCCAATTTGAACATTCCACTGAGAGAGTAGATCTCGTCCCCATAATATAGTAGACAAAGGAAGGATAAAGGGACAGATAGAAGC
>NW_004444082.1:4522334-4523259 GCF_000243295.1 Trichechus manatus latirostris | reverse complement strand
GAGGGGACTACAAAGGGAAGTAAAATTAGCTGTGCTATCTTATCAGAGGGAGTAATGTTCCAATAAGAGAGACTGGAAACCATGATTTTAATTTGGCCTTCATAATCAGAATCTATTACACCAGGATGAACAGTTAGACCTTGAGATGTAATACTAGAGCGACCCATTAGGAGTCTTAAATATCCTCGAGGCAGGGGTCCCCAAACCTGTGTTGCTATAAGAAAAACTTTTCCTGCCTCATCTATTATGACACCTTCTGTCAAGGGTAAATCTAATCCTGCGCTCCCTTTAGTAGCTGCTTTTAAATCATTGACTCGCAAACGTTGCTGTTTGGAGTTTATGCTGTGGTCTCCACACTCCACACTCGGAGGCTCCCTGGATTTTTCAGGGTGCGAGAGCTCTCGCCCCTCTTCCCTTTTCCCGACATAGGGTTGCCTTGATTGTTAAATTGAGATCTGCACTGCTTAGCCCAATGAAAGCCTTTACCACAGCAGGGACACTTTCGGGTTGGAAGTTCAGTGTTGGCATTTTTGTTTTTTAAACTGTGACAGTTCCTCTTAAAATGTCCAGGTTTACCACACCGAAAACTGGTGGCAGTGGATGGACGGAGAGCTGCTGCTAATACTTGTGCCTTATGAGTTTCTGTGCCAACATTTTGACATGCTCTAATCATTTCAGCTAAATTAAGATTCTGTGCCTTTAAGGGGGCTAAAACAGCTCAACAGTCAGCACTAGCATATTCGTAAGCAAGCTGGAGACAAAGAACTTCAGCCGCTTGTTGATTATCTACCTGTCTGCAAATGGCCATTTGGAGGCGGTTGATAAAATCAATATAAGGCTCGTTTGCCCCTTGGCGAAGAGTGGCGAATGAGCCGGTGGGTGTTCTGGAGTCAGGGATTTTACTCCAGGCTTTGGTGGCAGCATC
>NW_004444082.1:4521176-4522234 GCF_000243295.1 Trichechus manatus latirostris | reverse complement strand
AGACTAACAGGGATATTATGGTTAAGATTGTCCATGGCATAAAGGTTACAATGTTCCTTGTATTCTTGACTCCATATGCTAAATTGAGCAGGGGTTGAGACTGTTTGTATTACAACTTTCCAATCCCAGGGGGTCATCTCATAGTTTTGTCCTATAGCTTCTACAATTCCTTTTGTAAAGGAACACTGTAAACCATTCTCTATCATGGTTTTACGGAGTTCTTTAAAAACTTGAAAGTCAAGGCCATCGTGACGGGGCGGTCCTCATCCCCAAATGACAGCATAAGCCGAAAACCCCTCTTTCTCATGGCCCTCCCGCAAACATCTTTCCATAAGAGACTCAAGTTGAGAAAAATCAGCCTTGGGAGGAGTGGAAAGAGGAGGGTCATAAACATTTTCTTTACTAGGGGAGGGAGCAGAAGGAGTTGCCTGTAGGGGCTGTTAAGTGAGGTGGCAGTGATGCCAAGCAATAAGAACTGAAGCTGGGATGTTCATGTCACGAATGATGTTACCGATACATTCCCATGTTTCTACACCAAGGTTTCCCCACGAGGGATACCAAGGACAGGCAGACTCAATTAAAAGCAGAAGTTGGGTAAGGGCTTCTTCTGACACCTTAAGCTTAGAGGCCTTTAACAATCCCAACAACTGGGTTTTGTGTTGATGTTGTTCAGGAGAAAGAGAATTCCACATAGCGAGGAGGAATAGGAAAATAAAGAAAAGAATGATAGGAAAGCTCCTGGCCCAAAGCCTGAAATCCCTTGAGGGAAAGTACAAGAAATCCCCGCTGCTCCCGGGGCTATAGCAGCCCGAAATGGACGCGTCTTGTACTTAGCACCTTCAGGGATTGAGTGTGAGGATGTCTACAGCACCCTCACACGGGGCACCATCTGTTGCAGCTCCTCACACAGGGCACCCACCATCTGTCACAGCGGCGGCGAGTGTCGGGACGCCAGAGACAGTAACCAAACACAACTCTTACAGAAAAGTGGGGCCAGGAGGGTCACTCTGAGGAGTCGACCTGGCTTCAGTCCCAGGAGTTTATTTATAGTCAATACA
>NW_004444082.1:4447565-4520958 GCF_000243295.1 Trichechus manatus latirostris | reverse complement strand
TGCAGTTGTCAATAGTGCAGCCATGTTTAAATGGCATATATCCCCACAACCATCCACTTTCCTGAGGTTCGCTACACCTGGCCGTCCCTCTGACCATCCACGTTCACCAAGGTCCGTACACTTGCGGTGCTTCTGATCATCCACTTTCACCAGGGTCCCTACACCTGGCCATCCTTCTGATGATCCACATTATCCAGAGTCCATACTCCTGGCCATCATTCTGACCATCGACGTTTACCACGGTCTCTACACCTGGCAGTCCCTCTGACCATCCGTGTGCATCAGGATCCCTAAATCGGCCATCCCTCTAAACATCCAGGTTCACCAGGGTCCTTACACCTGGCCATCCTTCTGACCCTCCATGTTCACCAGGGTCCCTACACCAGGCTGTCCCTCTGACCATCCACTTTCACAAGTGTCCCGAAACCTGACCGTCCCTCTGACCATCCATGTTTGCCAGGGTCCCTGCACCTCGCCATCCTTCTGACCATCCACTTTCACAAGGTTCCCTACACCTGGCCGTCCCTCTGAACTTCCACGTTCACCAGGGTCCCTACACCTGGCCGTCCCTCTGACCATCCATGTGCATCAGGATCTCTAAATCAGCCATTCCTCTAACCATCCAGGTTCACCAGGGTCCTTACACCTGGCCATCCTTCTGACCCTCCACGTTTACCAGGGTACCTACACCCACCCGTCCCTCTGACCATGCATGTTCACCAGGGTCGCTACACCTGACCGTCACTCTGACCATCCACTTTCACAAGGGTCCTGAAACTTGGCTGTCCCTCTGACCATACACGTTCACCAGGGTCCCTATATTTGGCCATGCGATTGACCATCCAATTTCACCAGGGTCCCTACACCTGGCCATCCTTCTGACCATCCATGTTCACCAGGGTCCCTACACCAGGCCATCCCTCTGACCATCCACTTTCACAAGTGTCCCGAAACCTGACCGTCTCTCTGACCATCCACGTTTGCCAGGGTCCCTGCACCTCGCCATCCTTCTGACCATCCACTTTCATGAGGTTCCCTACACCTGGCCGTCCCTCTGAACTTCCACGTTCACCAGGGTCCCTACACCTGACCATCCCTCTCACCATCCACGTTCACCGGGGTCCTTACACCTGGCCTCCCTCTGACCATGCACGTTCAGCAGGGTCCCTACACCTGGCCGTCCCTCTAACCATCCACATTTACCCGGGTCCCTACACCTGGCCGTCCCTCTGACCATCCACTTTCGACAGGGTCCCTACACCTGGCTGTCCGTCTGACCAATCACTTTCACCAATGTCCCTATCCTTGTCGTGCCTCTGATCATCCACGTTCACCAGGGTCCTTTACACCTGGCCATCCCTCTGACCATCCACCTTCACCAGTGCACCTAAACCCGGCCGGCCTTCGGACCTTCCGTGTTCAGTAGGGACACTACAGAAGGCCGTCCTTCTGACCATCCACGTTCACCAGCGTCCCTACACCTGGCTGTAACTCTGACCATCCAAGTTCACCAGGGTCCCTACACCAGCCCGTCCTTCTGACCATCCATGTTCTCCAGGGAACCTACACCTGGCCATCCAGCAACCATCCATGTTCAACAGGGTCCCTAAACCTAGCCGTTCTTCTGACCATCCACGTTCACCAGGGTCCCTACAAGTGGTCGTCCTTCTGAGCATCTACGTTCACCAGGCTCCTTAACATCTGGCCTTCCGTCTGACCATCTACTTTCACCAGGATCCCTACACCTGGCTGTACCTCTGACAATCCACGTTCATGAGGGTCCCTACACTGGGCCGTCCATCTGACCATCCACATACACCAGGGTCCCTACAAATGGCCGTCCTACTGACCATCTGCATTCACCAGGGTCCCTATACTTGGCCATACCTTTCACCATTTAATTTTACCAGAGTCCCTACACCTGGCCCTCCCTATGACCATCCACATTCTCCAGGGACCCTACACCTAACCCTACACCTGGCCGTCTTCCTAACCATCCACGTTCACCAGGGTCCCTACAAGTGGTCATCCATTTGACCATCCACGTACACCAGGGTACTTAACACCTGGCCATCCATCTGATCATCTACTTTCACCAGGGTCCCTGCACCTGTATTTCCCTCTCATCTTCCACGTTCACCATGGTCCCTACACCTGGCCATCCTTCTGACCATCCACATTCACCAGGGTCCCAACACCTGGCCGTCCCTCTGTCCATCCACGTTCACCAGGGTCGCAACAGCTGACTGTCCCTCTGACCATCCACATTCACCAGGGTCCCTACACCTGACTGTACCTCTGACCATCCACTTTCACGATGTTCGCTACACCTGGCCGTCCTTCTGACCCTCTACCTTCACCAGGGTCTCTACACCTGGCTGTCTTTGTGACCATCCACGTTCAACAGGGACCCTACACCTGGCCGTCCCTCTGACCATCCACGTTAACCAGGGTCCCAACACCTGGATGTCATGCTGAACATCCACGATCACCAAGGCCCCTACATCTGGCTGTCCCTCTGAACCTCCACATTCACCAGGTTCCCTACACCAGACCTTCCCTCTGACCAGCCACGTTCACCAGGGTCCCTACACCTGGCCGTCTCTCTGAACATCCACGTTCACCAGGGTCCCTACACCTGGCCATCCCTCTGACCATCCACGTTCACCAGTGTCCTTACCACCCGGCTGTCCCTCTGACCATCAATGTTCACCAGGGTCCCTACACCTCGCCGTCCTTCTGAGTTTTGGGCTCAGACTTGAAGCTAGAGATCTGACCAAGTGAGGTTTATGAAACAATGTGGATTCTCACGAACGTCCATGGTGAAACTGAGATGTAATTATCCTGAAGTGTTAAATTTAATTTGGGATCACGCACGATGGATTACCTAATAAGCAAGTTACGCACAGGTTTACTTGTGTTTATTTAATAATCTGTAGTGCACGATTTTACCTGTTTTTCTGGTATACACAGATTTGTAAGTAAGCACAAGTAAGCCCTTGCATACCTTGTTTTCTGTAAGCTCCTGCGTAACTTGCTTACTGGTTAATCCACCCCTGCAACTTCATCGCACAATTTCTTTTAGAAGCTGCTATTAAGGACGGGACTCATAATCATAGGCTGATTTGATTTGTTGACAATGTTAATCAGTGCTGATAACTGACGAAGTTATTTTTCTGTTCCTAGGAGAGACCCCTGTGTTTCCATAGGCCTTTGTGCTTTGCTCAAGCTGTTTCTTCCAGCTTCAGCACGCAGATTTTCTCCTCTTATTCAAATGCAGGCTCAGCTTAAACTGAGAAGAGACATGACATAGATGAGAAGAAAGAGGAAATAGAGAGCAGAGGAGAGAAGGAGAAAGGAGGAAGGACCGGCTTTGTGGTCAGCTGGGCTTTGTAGACATGTCGGAGCTGGAACAGAAAGCCTCACGGTGTTTCCTCTAACCTCCTAGAATCCTACATGTGAAATGTCTCTAGAGATGTTCCAGTGCGATCATTTACTACCTTTTTCTTATTTATTAAAAAGAAAGAAAAACTTATTTCAAGTTAAATTATAGACAGATCAAAGCAGATACAATTAAAGCTTTTCATGGGCAGTTTAAATCTTCAGTGTTTTTTCAACACACATTGAAACACACATTCAAGCCTTAGGTTTTATCAGAGATAGTTGAAAACTCACTGAAATGGTCCAGCCTCTACATCTTATGGGTGAGGCAACTAATACACCCCAAGGTGGGGCGAGCCTGGGGAAGCTTCACAGTGCAGCCCATCCTCTGTGCGGACAGCCTCGGTGGGCTGCAGGCCCACTGTGGGCGAGGGCCAGACCCTGAGGGGTTTCGCGAGAAGTGCATGACATCTCGATTCTGTCTGCTCCCGAGAGCTGAAGTCAGGCCTTTACTAAGCTTTCACTAAACACAAGTATACAGGGAGGCAAAAAGACTTCTCAGGGCCCAGAGCTCTATCTTTACATCCTCAGCCTCCCACCACTCGTCTATGAATAATCAAGGCTTGTTAAACTGAGAAAAGTCAGAAAGTGGCCTCAGAGTTTTCTTTTTGTTTTTAGCCCTCGTTTGGGCCTTAGGTGCAGAGGTAGTGAACCCCGCTCATCCCGGTGTCTGCACTTCCTCACCATTGGCCTGTGCAAGGCTAGGCTTCTCAGCAGGGGTGTTTCTACCGTCATTCATTGTTGCCCTTGGGAACCAAAACCTCGCCCAGAGACTGTCTTTACTTCTTGTTAGTTGTAACCAGCCTCCGGCCATTATGAATATTGCAGGCATCATAGTTGATGTTCAGCTTAGAGCCTCAGAGAGCCTAATGGTTTTCTGTCAATCTAATCTGTTTATTTTGGTAGTACATAAGCACTGACGGTGCAACGGTTAAGCGCTCAGCTGCTAACCGAAAGATTGGTGGTTCGAACCCACCTAGTGGCTCCACGGGAGAAAGAACTGGCAATCTGCTCTCATAAAGATTACAGCCTAGAAAACCCCATGGGACAGTTCTACTCTGTCACATGGGGTCACTGTGATTCAAAATCAACTCAACAGCACCTAACAACAACAACAAACAAGCTTAGTGAAACCAGACTATACCTCAGTCAGATACTCTAATCATTTTAAGATACTTAAACCCTCAGATTTGCAGCTTGGATGACTGAGAGTTACAGACAACTAGAAATGGCAGAAAGAGGTGGGTCTTAGGACTGCTGCAACATTTTTCTCTTTCTTAATGCTCCTTGGGGTTTCTTATGACACAAGAGCTAGAGAACTATTTAAAAAACAAACAAACAAATAAAGAAGAATCTTTTCTTGAAAGTTTGGCTTGAAGAATTCAAGATGCAGGATTTTATTTCATGTTAAAGTATTTATTGAGAGTAGGGATTAACCTCTAATAATTCATAAATTGAGGAGCCCTGGTGGTACAGTGGTTAAAGAGCTTGGCTGCTAACCAAAAGGTCGGTCGTTCAAACCCACAAGCCACTCTGTGGGAGAAAAGAGCTGGGATCTGCTCCCATAAAGATTGCAGCCTAAGAAACCCTATGGGGCTATTCTACTCTGACCTGTAGGGTACAATGAATTGAAGTCGACTCAATGGTACACAACAACAATTTGTAACTTAATCCTGAATACACTTAGTCAATTCCCCCCACCCCCAAAAACATATACTGGCAGTGTTGTGATGAAACACTGGTGTCGGTATAAATTGGTACAAATTTTGGAAAGCAATATGGCAAATTTCAAGAACCATAAGAATGTTTATGTTTGATTCAATAATCTCTCTCCTGAGCATTTATTCAGGAGAAGAGCTCACAGGAAAAATTTTAAAAAAGGAATGATTCCAGGCATAATAATATTCATTGTGGAAGCTTACATGCCAGTGGAATAGATGAACAATAACCTAGAGAAAGAAAGAAAAGAAGGAAGGGCAGAAGGAAGGAAGGAAAGGAATGGAAAGGAAAGGAAGGAAGGAAGGAAGATTGTGGATAACGTCATTAGGGAAATAAGCATGGTGATACAATGTGATATGATGCCATGTGATGCCATGCCATGCCATGCCATGCCATGTGACCGAGAAGAATAGGGAGGGTAATTTTCATAGGGTGATCAGGGAACTCCTCTCTGAGGGGGTGACATTTGGGCCGAGACTCAAAAATATGAAATGATCCAGTCATGCACAGAGCTCTGGAAAGACCATTCCAGAAAGCTTCAAGCACAACCTGAGACAGGAAAGAGCTGGATACATCAAAAACTGGAAAGAGGGCTGATGTAGCCAGAAGGTAGGAGCAAAGTGAGAGCAATGCAGGATCAAGTTGACAGGCAGATGGTGGAGGAGTGAAACTAAAAAAATCATGCTATGAGCTCAACTAGGTGAAAATTTTGATACATAATAAAATGAACTGAAAGGAAACATCAGAAAATAAAAAAGGAATGATGTATGGGCATTTTTTTTCTTTCTTAAAACTACTGTTAGTATTTTTACAACTTTATTCACACACAAAACCATTAAAATGTCCTTGGCTGACTATGCAAAAATAAGGTCTTGATATTGTACTATTACGACATGAAATAAATTCTCCTTCTTGCTCAGTCCACAGGGTTGACATATATCTTCTTTGGAAAGCTTCCCTTGAGCTGTGGCACACTCCACACTGTCAACCAGAACAACTGACTCATCTGAATTGAACTTAACTAAGAATTCAGTTCACTTTGGCAAAAACCTATAAACACCATACGATGGTCCTTAACCTGTACTCAAGTTGCCCACAGTCTAAGGGAAACGTTCTACTGATATGAAAATCTGTTTTTAAAAACAAACAGATTTTAAGTCCTGAATCAGAGGACCAAGTTCACCTGGAAAATGTAGAAAATGGACAATGCCTAATGCCATTAACATTTTTTAAACGAAGTAAAGAATATTTTAATAACCTAATGCTTGAGCATAATCAATGCCTGGACATACATGGTTAGTGCACACCTACACCAATGTGCCTGCACACATTTTTCAGCATCCCTTGCAAGTAGGCTGACAGCTTGATTAAATATGGACTAGCAATGTGAACTGCAGTGATGAGTCACCTCCAGCCCAGGGTGATTAAGTATCAGACAAGGTTTCCCTATGGCTTCTTTCTGCACCCACATGGCTGGGAGAGAGGTAGCACAAGATTGCAGAGGCACACAGTGGGAAGAATACAGATCTCTGAGTCACAAGTGGAGGAGAGCCACCCAGAAGAGCTGCTGGACCCCACCAGACTCTGTGTAAGTGAGAACTAACCTTTTACTGTGTTAAGCTTCTGACAGTTTTTTGTTACAACATCTAGAATTGATTACCCTTACTAATGCATGATGTGTTCTATGGCATGTATCTGCATTTCTTCCCACTTACCCTGTTTAATTAGAACTCTGTTTTCATAAGGACGAACCATGTGTATCTTTGGAAGATACCAATCATACTTCCCAGACTCAATTATGATGTCTGCAGTGAAAAGAGAAACCGTAAGATTTTCCAAAATGTAGAAAACAAAACATGGCCTAATAGACTTGCACCGCCAACTTGATGTTACCTATAAAAATCCAAAAATCTCTGACCAAATTCCAAATTATCTTTCAGTCTGAATTTTTGTTTTCACTTCATGTTGTTCCCTTTGCCTGAAATGCCTTTTACCCTCTCTCTGTTTAGCACAATCTCACCAATCCTTCATGGTCAACTCAAACATCAATTCTTCTTTGAAGCCTTTTGCCAGTCTGCCCCAGGCAGAATTCATCACTCTTTTTCTCTGTCTTTGCAAAGGTCACTGATGACCTTCTAACTGGCAGATCCAAAGTCTTCTTTCAGTCTACATCCCATCTGATCACTTAAGCATTTATTAGTATTAAAAAACTCTCTCTTTATAAAAAATTAATAAATCTTTCTTCCCTTCTTAGCTTTTGAGACTCTGCTCACTATAGATTCTTACCACTCTTCTTGTCTCCTTACCTGACTCCTTCTTCCCTTCTCCTTAGACGTTGATGTCTCCAGGATACACCTTTGGCTCCCTTCTGACTTCAGCTCCTTGAATGAGCTCATCCTCTCCCTTGGGTTCCATAAGCAGTGGTAAGCCAATGACTTCAAAGTTTCTATCTCCAGCTGACCCTCTCCTGGCTCCAGCCTCATATCTCCAACAATCCACTAGAAATTTCTACCTAGATGACCTCCAAGAACCTCAGTGGACCAATGTCCTTCCTCCTCAACCGTGCTCTGCCTCTTGTGTCCTTTCTCCCCATTAGTAACATCCCCCATTGCTAGTCACCCAAGCTAATAGCCTCAGAGCCCTTCTCCACTCCTCCTTCTTCCTCATCTTCCACATGCAAGTTGTCACCCATTCCTACTAAAAGATTCTTTATACAAAGAAAGGAACATGGGTGGGGTTTGGTGGCAAAGACCTAAGTTCAAATGATGACTCAACCACTTACTTGTTATATGACTTGGATCAAGTTACTTAATCTCTCTGAGCTTCTAACTTCTTATCTATAAAATGAGGATAATACAACTCTCAGGAGCATTGTAAAGACAAATGAAAAAGCACATGGAAAATGTCTAGGGCAGGCAGACCAGATACTCAACAAGTTCAATCTCTTTTTTTCCCCTAAATACCCACATTCCTACTCCTTTAGCTCAGGACTTCATCATCTCTCACCTGGAGTATTGCAGTGGCCATGTAAAGAGTCTTTCTGCCTCGAATCTTCTCTAGGCCCTCACCCACACAGTTTTCTCCTTCACAGTGCTGCCTGCTGTGACTTTCTCACATACAAATCAGTCATGTCACTCTCCGGCTTAAAGCTTGTGCTAGACACCCAAAGATAAAACTTCTTATCATCTACCCTCTGTCATCTCCTCTTTCTCTGACCACATCACGTCTGTTCCAGTTAGAGCTCTTTTGATTGTAAGGTGCAGATACTCAGCCAAACTAGGTTAAGAGAAGGGGGAGTTTCATTCAGGATGCCAAGAGCTCTTGGAAAGGCTACAACATTGGACCACATCCAGACCTAAGCTGACTGCAAAGCCCACTCCTCCTTCTGGTCAAAATATATGGAATGCCAATAAAATATAATAAAAAAAATTTTTTTTGTTGTTTCTATACATGTTTAAAGCTAAGAGGGAAATCCCCAGTTACCAGAAATAAGGACCTCAAATCTAGAGCAGTTAGTAGGAAATGATGCACGAACAGCACATCACAGGGTATTCAGTCCAGAGAGGCCTCGCTGGCTGACGGCTGGGGCTCTGACTCCTGCAGGTCAGGAGTGGGATCAGGAGGAGTAAGTCATGAGGAGGGAATCAGGAATCAATCAACCTGCATAAAGCTTAAAATCATAAAGGCTGAGAAAAGGACTCCAGAAGTTCTGTCCATTGACCTGGGTAAGAAACAAAGAAGCTGCCATTTGCTCCAGGTTATGGTTGGAAAAGGAATTATCTGGTAGAAATCAGAGCCCTGGGATTATGCCACGCATATGCATAGAGCTCAAACTTTGACTTTCCACATGGTGTGGGGAGCCCAAGGAGAGCCACTAATTAGGGAAACCCACAGGGCCAGGCAGAGGTGTACACAAAATCTTCCTGTGGGGCCACTCCGCAAGCCTAGGTCATTAGTGCACCCACAGAGGCAACTCCTACTCCAGAAAAATTCTCAGTGATGATCACACTGTTTCAGGGAAAAGAGCCCCAAATGGGACACATGCCACCCCTAAAGCTAGAAAAAAATGGAATCATCCAAAGGACACTTTAAAGGACCTTTTGTGGTGGTTGTTAGGTGCCGTCGAGTAGGCTACAACTCATAGTGACCTTACGTAGAACAGAACGAAAAGTTGCCAGGTTCTGCACCGTCTTCAGAATCATTACTATGTTTGAGCCCATTGTTGCAGCCACTGTGTCAATTATTTTCACTGAGGGTCTTTCTCTCTCTTTCCCTGACCCTCTACTTTACCATGATGTCTTTCTCCAGAGATTGGACCCTCCTGATAACATGGTCAAAATAAGTGAGACCAAGTCCCACCATCCTTGCTTGTACGGAGCATTCTGGTTGTATGTCCAAGACAGATTTGTTCGTTCTTCTGGCAGTCCATGGCATATTCAATATTCTCCGCCAATACCACAATTCGAATGCATCAATTCTTCTTTGATCTCCTTTCTTCATTGTCCAGTTTTCTTAAGAATATTAGGTGATTGAAAATACCATGGCTTGGATCAGGCACATCTTAGTCCTCAAAGTGACATCTTTGCTTTTTAATACTTTAAAGAGGTCTTTTGCAGCAGGTTTTCCCAATGCAATATGTCATTTGATTTCTTGACTGCTGCTTCCATGGGCATTGATGGTTGATACAAGTAGAATGAAATCTTTGACAACTTCAATTTCTTTGCCATTTATCACGATGTTGTGGGGGTCTCCCTGGCCTGGTCCGGCCTGGCTATCTATGACTTGAGAGAAACCCACCTCCAAAAGTATCAGTGAGCAGTTGTAATGATTTTCATTTTATGTTTAGGTATAATCCATATGGAACGCTGAATTATTCTACCTTCATCATAAGTGCTTCAAGTCCTACTCACTTTCGGCAAGCAAGGTTATGTCATCAGTATATTTCAGATTGATAAGGAGTCTTCTTTCAATCCTGATGCTGCATTTTTCTTCATATAGTCCAGCTTCTCAGATTATTTGTTCAGCTTACAGATTGAATAAGTGAAGGGAAAGAATACAACCCTAGCGCACACCTTTTCTAATTTTAAACCATGCAGTACCCCTTTGTTCTGTTCGAACAACTGCCTTGTGATCTAGTACAGGTTCCACATGAGCACAATTAAGTGTTCTGGAATTCCCATTCTTCGCAGTGCTATCCATAATTTGCTATGATCCACAGAGTCAAATGCCTTCACGTATTCGATAAAACACAGGTAAACATCTTTCTGGTGTTCTCTTCATTTGGCCAAGATCCATCTGACATCAGCAATGATATCTCCTCTCTGAATCCTTTAAAACATTCTAATGGAACATTTCAAATGTATGTAATAGAGAAAACAGTATAAAGAACCACCATGTTTCCATCACCTGGTTTCAACAATTATAAACTTGTGGTCAATCTTGCTTTGTACAATTTATATTTTATTTAGTTCAAAGAGATAAAGGAAAGAAAAGATGCCATAAGACCAAAATGGAGCCGTATTTAGGAAGAGAAGTCAAAACTAAAACACAACCAAATGGATGGTGCAGGATATAAATCATAGTCATTAAAGTTAAAAAAAAACACAAAAACTTGACAGATAGTTGAACAGAAACCTACACACAATGCAACAGAGGATTAAACTAGAAAATACCTCAGAAGAAATCACCCAGGATGTAGCACAAAGGGCAAGAAGATAGAATATATAGAAGAGAAGTTAAAGAGGTTGGGAGAACAGAAGAAGATGTTACAGAATAAACATCTTATCACAGAATGGAAGTAGCAGAGGGGAAGGCAGTGGGGTTTCCAAAACTGGAGACAGAGTTCCCCAAAGTGAAGAAACACCCAGGGTCCTTATCAGAATCCATACAAATAAATGTACCCGCAGGCTCATGGTAATGAAACCATAGGACCTTAAAGAGAAGAGAAAAATCATGAAACATTATCAGCCTCCACTTGATAAATACATATATGATGGACAGACTGTTGCCACCCAAAATGCACTCATTCTTTTCATCTTAACAAAATGACTTTTTGTTGCAGGCAATATACCAGACTGAAAACCAAACAAGCAACGTCAATAAAGGCACTTACACTCTTCAGCCTCCCTCTCTTCTGGGAGTGGCATGTACACAGCTTTGGTCAATGAGGCATATCTGGGAGTTTGCCGGGACTTCTGGGAATATCTTTCTTTTCTAATTCAGGCATCCCTCCTTCCTGTATAAATTCAGAAGGATAAATGTATGCATGCCAACGTCATGATAGCAGTTGTTCTGTGAAGACAAAGAGGGAGCAGGGAAGGGAAAAGGGAAAGTCAACTTTACTGTTTAGTTTTAATTTCTAATGTCTTATAATGTATGTATCTAAAGTCAAATGCTAACATTTATTAATTCTGCGTAATGGCTACATGGATGTTTGCAATAATTTTATTTGTACATTTATGATTTTTTTTAACTTTATAAGACCAAAAGAAAGGAAACAAGCCCAATAAAGCCAGGGCCTTCCGGGAGGGGGAAGAGTAAGGCTCAGCACCGCAGCGGAAGGGGAGGAGGAGACAAGGCTGTGCTCCCCGTGCACAGCCGCTCCGTTCTCATCTCTCTCTTCTTCTACTTGCCCACAGTGTCTGCTCCTCTACCACTCGGCACACCCATCATTGGACCCCAACACTTTGCCTCCCCCCGTCTCTTCATGAGCAAATTTACCCTCAGTTCCCCCAGATGACTGACAATAGGCTCTGGTTCCCAATTGGTTTTCCCTGAGCAGTGGCTCTGATTTGGCTGGCTTGTCTTTTCAATCCAGTCCACAAGTCACAGACCCCTGGAAACACTGTAAGCTGGCTGCTTGTAGCTCCAACATGTGTCCCTGGTCCCTTCACTGTCAACCAGGGTGGGGCTCATGTGGCACAGATTTGGGAACAACAGCTCTAGATGGGTGGGGAAACCATGGCCATGGCCGCTATCCAAGTGCAATTCTCCATGCTCACAGTGTTCCCTCTTCCCGGAACAGACTTCTACGCCCTCCCACAGCCCCTTCTCTGCCTGGCAATGTGATCATTCAAATGTCTCTAAAAACCTTCCCAAACTCTCAGGCAGTGGCAGTGTCAGCTCTTTAGGCTTTTACAAGTGCATTGTACGTACCTGTATATAGTCTGCACTTACGTATTGAATCATCATCATTTGGTTACTCACGTGTCTCCTTTACTAGATGTGAGCTTCTCAAGGGCAAAGACTGTATCTTCGTTGTCTTTATATTCCCAGTCCCTAGAGCATGGTAGTGACTCAATAAATGTCTCCCATTTGATACATGAGCCAAGCCACCTGCATATTCTCTGTCACCATCTAGTGAGCACCTACAGGAGCTCAGTAAGCATGGATAGTTCACAGAGTGACAGGCCATGTGTCCAGCTTCGTCATCATTTGATATCAGAAGGAGCTGCGCTGCTAATCAAAAGGTTGGAAGCTTGAACCTACCAGCCATTCCTTAGGAGAAAAACCTGGCAATGTGCACCCATAAAGATTACAGCCTAGAAAACCACATGGGGAAGTTCTACTCTGTCACATGGGGTTGCTATGATTCACTTTGACTCAACAACATCTAACAACAACAACAGCATAGAATTGTCCCTGGTGGCATAGTGGTTAAGAGCTACAGCTGCTAACCAAAAGGTAGGCAGTTCAAATCCACCAGCCGTTCCTTAGAAACCCTATGGGGCAATTCTGCTCTGCCCTATAATTGACTCGATAGCAATGGAACCCTTAAAAAAAAGGAAAAAGAAAAAACTACTAATTTGGCTCCAACGATTTACTTTGAACTTCACTACTGTATATTGTTTTTACAACTTAGAGTTTTAAAATAGAACATGGAGCAGAATGTATTGGTAAAAGAACAGATAGTTCTGTGAACACTAGACATGACCTAAGCTTGCCAGCCTCAACTGCCCCGGGAAGGAAGGTGACAATGTGCGTGGGTTGGGAATGCCCAGATGTTATAACTCCTGTATAAGGGAGACCCTTTCTTTGAGGCAGTCCTGGGAGCCAAGTCATCATGTACTCTGTCACTGTCTCAGAAGCTTTCTCCAGAGTCTCGGTAAATGTGGGTGTTCAGGTAGACCATGCTGTCCACCCTCCTCACTCTACAAATAAGGAAAATGAGGCCCTGACAAGTTCTGCGCCTGGTGATGGGGGAGCAGGATGAGGCAGGCCTCCTCCCTCCTCGTTGGTCTGCCTAGTGGTCTTCTCACAAAACCGGGACCTCCAAGAGGCAACAGTGGAGACACCACACCCACCTCCTTGCGTCCCAGGGACCTCCAGCGTCCTGACATTTTTACGTTCTTTATTATGCTCAGAGCAGCTTTCAAATGTAAGCGTTTCTAAAACTTAAAGTGTTCTTCATTGAGCCACCCTCTATGCAAACCTCCCTGAGAAAGGCGCTGTCCCCCTGGACCTTTGCTGGAGATCAGTGACGTAGGCAGAGAAAGGACAGATGTATTCCCGTAGCTGAGGCAGAACAATTCACATTAGAGCTCCCTGGTCTACCCTGAAGCCGTTCCATTGTCTTGGAGTGGGGCCATACTTACACAGGAAGCTTTGTGTATCACACTGCACTGCAGGCAGAGACATTGAAAAGTCCTTCCTATGACTGATAAACAGTGTTTGGTTTGGATCAAGAGGAAAAATAAGGCCCACAGGATAATAGAGGCGGATGGGGAAAGCACACGGGACTCCAAATGAGAGCAGAGGAAGATTATTGCTTTGAACCTGGAATGTGGTAAGTGACTCTTGGAACAATGACCATTGGAAAGGAAATAGTGACATTGGTAGAACAAGCTTCCTTTCCACCCAGCTGCAGTCAATGCCGAGTTCACAGAGGCCAGGAGATTGGCGGGAACTGTGTTATGGCTGAGGGGAGAACAAACAGTCCAGGCAAGAAAGTCGGCCCTCTTCAAAGGAGAAGATCTCAGAGCTTGGATGACTTTAGCCAGAGTTGTTAACAATGCAAGGTGTCCCCTCATGTCGAATGACAACATGAGACAATCTGAAAAGAAAAATGTAGGCTGCTGGCCTGTGGCTTAAAACAGTTCTACCCTCTCTAACAATAGGGTGATAATATTATTTGTTTTCGTTCAACTCTTTGGATGGTGGGTGAGCACTCCTCCCCACCCCGCCACCAGGGACCTACATGAGGAAAAATTTTCACTGTTTGTCTAACTACAGGAGGTTTTGTTTTGCTGAGTGAGGGAGAAAGCAGAGTTGTTTAGGATGTTAGAACGGACATTTAGAGGCTGTGTGAGAAGAAGATTATGAGGAGGACAAGGTGACTGGCACAGGAGAGAGAGGAACTTTGGGAGAAGTCAGAGGACTGTTTGCTGGGGAGCTAACTCGCTCTGAGGTATGAACTGTGATTTTTCTTCTCCCTCTCTTCAAGAAATCCTGACTAAACAGTTAAGTAAAATACGCATTTCTTTTTAGTGCATGTGGAATGGGATCTGTTTTATGGGATGCCATTGTGGGCCCAGGTCGGTGGGGTGAGGGCTGAGGCCTCTGGCCTACTCCAGCTGGGGTAGACTTCAATGAATTGTTGCTGTGGGACTCCCATGTCAGGATCTGGGGCCTTTGGCAAAAGTGCCAAGTTGGCATAAATAAAGGAAAATAATTTCTTCCCTTATCTCCACTTCCAGAGCTCTGCAATTGGAGTTAAAGCTAGATGATTGATTAATAATTTAGTGCAGGTCTGTACTTTTTGAAAAATTTTATACTTTGTTTTTCACCGTGGCAGACTTCTTAGGAAAGAATAGAGCTAAAAAAGAAAGTTGCTAGGCAAGGCCCAGAAGAAGAAAACCAAAATAGACATTTTTGTCCCCCAAGGTCTAGGTCCATGGAGAATAATTAGGCCAGGTTGTTCCCAAGTAGGTGTGGATGTTCAAAGGTTGAAGAGAAAAGAGATTGACTAATGAGGGAACAGGAAAGGACCAGGGGAAGGATGCAGAGCCTGGCAGGGTCGCGAAGTCATGGGGCCATGGGGAGGGCTGGCATTCTGGGTGCCTGCAAGGTATGGGGTGCTGCAATAGTCAGGAGAGGCCAGGTTATGCCATGCTAATAAGCATACCTGGAACCTCCAAGGCTGTAAGTGAGGCAGCTTTCCTGGGCCTCAATAGTGACCCAATGATCCAGGCCACTATTATCTTGCAGCTATGCCTTCCAGAACACAGGATTCCCAAGGTCACTGCATGTTATGGGTTGAATTGTGTCCTCCCAAAAAGATATGTCGATGTTCCAAGCCCTGTACCTGTGAACATGACCTTGTTTGGAAATAGGGTCTTTGAAGATGTTATCAGTTAGGTTAACATGCGGTCATACTGGAGTAGGGCAGGTCCTAATCTAATCTAAGTGGTGTCCTTAGGAAAGAGGAGCAGAGACCCAGAGGGAAGACAGTCACGTGGGAGGACAGAGGCGGGGTCAAGGACCGCCTGGGCTTTCAGAAGAAGGAGAGACAATAAAGGATCTTCCCCTAGAGCCTTCTCAGTGAACATGGTGCTGTCCACACCTTGAGTTTGGACTTTTAGGCTCCAGAACTCTGAGAGAATAAATGTCTGACATGCTTAAGTCCCCCACTTGGTGGTACTTGGTCACAACCGCCCTGGGAAACTAAGCCACCTAAGGTGAGGGAAGAGCCCAACTCTGCGCTGCCAACATGGTGGCCACTGGCTGCATGGGCGATTAAAGTCATTAAAACTAACCGTCAAAAGTAAGAATTCAGCTCCTCAGTCACACTAGCCACGTTTCAACTGCTCAATAGTCACTTGTAGCAAATGGCTGCCACAGTGGACAGAACAGATATGGAATATTACCATCATCCAGAATGTCCCCCCTGCAGTGCCTATATAGAAGATGACACGGGGGCTCTGTGGCCATGCCAGGAAGGCCCATGGCACTGCTGCCTCACCCTCTGGGTGGAGCCGGGCACCGCACCCCCGCCTCACTGCTGCACAGCAGCTGCATCTGTGAGCCAGGAGGAGGAAGTGGGCCTGCAGGTGCAGAGCTAGCCCACGGGGCCTTCAGGGGTCTCCCTGGCCTGCCTGGCCCACTCTCAGAGCTCCAGAGCCTCCCACCTCCACACGGGTCAGTGAGCAGCTTGGGCACACTCCACAGCAGAGCAGGCCCACCGAGGGAGATTCCTGATCAGCACAGCTCCAGGCACAATCCACAGGTGGGTGGGTAGGGGGGAGCCCTGGAAAATGACAGAGACTGACTTTCTAAGCTTGAGGAGTAGAAAATGAACTCAGATTTTATTTGCTTTAGAAAAATTTTAGAGCATCTTTTCCACTTCAATGGCTACTGGGCAGTTTTTCTCTCTTAGGAGCGCTCGGCTCCTAACTGAAAGGTTGATGGTTTGAACCCACCCAGCAGCTCCTCCAGGGAAAGACTTGATGATCTGCTTCTGTAAAGATTAACGCCTCCCCACCCCCACCCCTCCAAAAAACAAACCCATTGCCTTCCAGTCGATTCCAACTCATAGTGACCCGTAAAGATTCTAGCCTAGAAAAACCCTATGGGGAAGCTCTACTGTCACGTGGGGTCGTTATGGGCTGGAGTCCACCTGATGGCACCTAATGACAACATGTGGTCTTGCTTGCTGAAGCAACTGCAGAACAGCACACGTGGGCCCAGCGGTCAGTGCTGGGAACTAACAAAGGGCCAGTCACCACGCTGCACGTCTCCTGCATCTCCTGCCTGGAAGACCCCACTATTTCTCTCTTAGAGGTGGTGTGGAGAGAGGGGAAAGCACAGACTTAAAACCCATTAATCTGAGTACCATCCTTGGGGCAGGGTCCACCAGCGGGGCCGAGTGGGACCTGGGCAGGCCTGCGTTCCAGGCTGCACTCAGATGGCCAGAGGCAGCAGAGCTTCGCATGGAGTGAGAACACAGCCAGCGCAGCTGGGGAGGCCGAGCCAAGCCCGAGGTCAGAGGCACAGCAAGACCATAACTGGGACAGCAATTCAGGATGTCAGAAGCCGGACTGGTCAGGAAAAATCCAGGAAGCACAGAGCAAGGCAGGTCAGGGCAAAGGGCTCACACTGAACACTGTGAGCGGCGAGGGGCTGGGAGAACCGTCTTCACATGGTGCCATCTAAAGTCACAGCACAGTGCCCGACACGGGGCCGAGGCGTGGGCAAGACCATACGGACCAACGGAAATGGTAACTCCCACCTCCTGGTGTTGTACTGAAGATGAGACGGCACCGAGTAAACTTTCTGTTGTTAATTTTCTTGTTGGTTTATATTCTACCACATATTTTAAGAGAACAAGTTAAAATTCTGCCTTCTGCATGAAGCTCATACTCTTTCTTCTCTGATATTTTTCAAATTAATCTGAATTTCACAAAATTACTATCTAATTCTCCCACAATTATGTCATTATGTAGACACTATTGTTTTCCTCCCTACTCTTTTCTTGAGTGTGTCTGTGTGTATATATTTATATGTGTATAAATATATATGCATAGATATGCATATCTATACATATATGGAGCCCTGGTGGTGCAGTGGTTAAGAGCTACAACTGCTAACAAAAAGGTTGGCAGTTCGAATCCACCAGCCACTCCTTGGAAACCCTATGGGGCAGTTCTACTCTGTCCTATAGGGTCACTATGAGTCAGAATTGACTTGACAGCTACAGGTTTGTTTAGGTTATATATATATGGTTTCTTTAACTAAAATATGAGATTATTATAGATAAGGAGTTATCTTAGAGTAGATTTATAATAAGCCCTCAATGAATTATTTTTCTTACTGGAATAGACTAGGGGCCCTCACTGGTGAAGTGTGGGGTTTATTTTGGTCTGTGTACACTCTGCATAGGTTTTTATTGATAACCCAGATATTACTCTGAGTCATTATGTAAAAAAAAAAACCTGGATGGAAAAGCACAAAGAAGTTATTATTTGGAAAGAGTGAATCTCAACAAAGCCATGGTTTGTTTGTCTCCAGGATATTGCACATATTTTTGGCTACAAGCATCAAGAGAAACTTTTAATGAAATGTTCAGAGAAGGACAAGTAAGCAAATGACCACATAGATGGAGAAAATTCCTCCTCCGGGATAGTCCTGAACAACTGGAGCTCCTCCACCATGATGGCAGAGACCAAGAGACCTGGGCGAAATGCCAAGGAAGGGCTTGGCTTAGTCACACCGTCTGGCAATACCAAGCTAAAGGCAGAGACCCCTTAAAGTTTCAGAGAAATCATTTGGGTGAAAAACAGAAGGAAATATTGTTTACTATAAAAAAAAAACCAGTTGCTATGGAATCAATTCCAACTCATGGTGACCCCATGTGTGTCAGAGCCTAACTGTACTCCATAGGATTTTCAATGACTGATTTTT
Source organism: Trichechus manatus latirostris (assembly GCF_000243295.1). Taxonomy (NCBI): domain Eukaryota; kingdom Metazoa; phylum Chordata; class Mammalia; order Sirenia; family Trichechidae; genus Trichechus; species Trichechus manatus. The sequence continues at coordinate 4,502,400 of NW_004444082.1, read as the reverse complement.
CACAAGTAGATCACCAGGCCTTTATTCCAAGGAGCCTCTGAGTGGACTCAAACCTCCAACCTTTTTGGTTAACAGCTGAGTGCGTTAGCCCTTTACACTACCCAGGGACTCCATTATTTACAATACTAGGTTGTAAACATATGGAGCAAATTATGCTGACGGTGTTGGGGAAAATTATAAATAGGTTCAAAATGGAATCAGATAAATTCATTCATAATAGCCCTCATTATCAATAGGTTCTTAAGGGAAAGTTGGGGATATTCTGCATATGCCACTAGTCCTTTGAGATCAATGTCATATAGGAAAACTATTAGACTCACCCATCAAGCATCTCCTACTGCCCCATCAGAGACAAACAGTGCAGTGGGGAGCTCCGCCCTGACCTTCTGTGGCATTGATTAGCTTCTCCCTTTTTTTGTCTTGAAGCCAAGAGCGTTGGCTTTGGTCTACCCTGAATGGAATTAATTGGATTTAGAGACAAGAGGAGGTTGCTTCAAAATCGTTTAAGTTTCTGGGAGAAAAGGTTCTTTAACAATGCTAAATAATTTGTTAATAGAGGCACCCTCCCCCATTCCAAATCACCCAGTTAAATCAGTCCTGGCATTGATTCAACCCCCAAAGCAGTACATATGGCCTCACTGTGCTGGCAATTAGATGTATATTACTACCAGCCGCCAGAGCTTATCTTACGCTGGAGACAGGAGTCAGCCTGCACTTTAAATCACACTCAAGCAGAAAATGTGAGAGAGAGGGGGAATAGATGGAGCCCGTCTTTACTAGACATGAAGGGAAGAATTAAGTTGACTGGAGTGGGAAGAGTGGTAACCATGAGGGGCTGTGTGGGTGGTCGGGGGGTAGATGGACCCCTCAGGTGCTGGCTTAGGAAACAGAGGCTGGAGGAGAGGAGATGACCAGTCAAGGGCCCACAGAGAAGGCTGTGACAGTGGGGACCAAAGTCCTGCCTCCTGCTTCCCAGTTGTGATGGATTGAACTGTGTCCTCTCATAATATGTGTCAACCCATCAGCTTAGACTGAAGGGGACAGAGAAAGACTAGAAGGTATGATTCAAGTCACCACCCTTATTCAGGTCATGCCTTATTGAATCACACCTTTTATCTTACAAGAGATAGAAGGAGAGAGAAGCCAGCAGAGATAGGAATCTCCATACCACAAGGAGAAGAGACGGGAGCAGAGTGCATCCTTCGGACCTGGGGACCCTGCACAGAGAACCACCTAGAACCAGGAGATGCAGAGAGAGAGCTGTAACATCAGAGACAACGCAAGACAGTGAGAAGTGGCGGCAGAGAAACGAGGCAGCAGAACCGGGAGACCAGAATGAGATGGGGCAGGAGCCTACCCATGGAGCGAGCAAGCTGAGTGCCTTTCGGCAGGAGGTTTCTTGGCAGAGTGGGGTGCCTCTGGGCACTTATCGGCACAGCTAAAGGGCTTTGTAACACTTGCCTGAGCAGGGCAGATTCCAGGCTGAGGTGCAGAGGGGCTGAGGGGCCAAGGGCCGGAGAGGGCCCTGCCTGCTGACACAGCGGAGAAGAGGCTGTCCTGATGGACATGGACCTTCCTCCAGAGCCGACAGAGAGCGGAAATCTCCCCTGCAAGCTGTTGCCCTGAATTCAGACTTCTAGCCTCCTAAACTGTGAGAAAATAAATTTTGTTGATTAAAGCCATCCACTTGTGACGTTTCTGTTATAGCAGAACTAGATAACTAAGCCATCAACCCGGGGCTCTTTGGACTAATTTCTGTTCATGGTATGCTGATTTGGGAACGGAGGATGGTATATATTGATGTTGGGATTGAGGTTGAAATGATTGCAGGATTTTGTTGGAAATGCTAAAATTAAATTAATTTTGAAAGGTGTAGTATAGCAAGAGTTTGAAGAAAGTCTGAGGATTCTGGCATTTGAGGCAATGCAAATAAAGATGCTGTTCAAGGAGAGATGGAAAAAGCAGAAGATAAAGATGATGAATCGTAATATTTTCCTTAAGAAAACAAAGGGCTAATCCCTGCTCACCTCTCCCCAGCAAAAAAAAAAAAAAAAAATAAGGATTTTTTTCCCCATTAGTAGAGTTTGGGGAGAATACTGGCACATTTGCTCTGCTCTGAATTATTAACCTCTTCTGTTTTCATTGATACCAAAGTTTGGCTGTCATAATCTCTCTTGCTGTTTTTGCTCAAAAGGGAAATAGAATAATGTTGAACAAGGTTAGCATATCATTTGCCTGATGTTTTTAAAATCTGGCACTCATAGTTCATATGTGATGAAGGTAGTCACAACCATCTCCACTAAGAAGTCCATTCCTCAGCCCAGGGGTTTTTCAATCTTTCTTAATGTTGACCAGTAGTAAGAAATGCATTTTATAGCACAGCCAAGTACACACACACACACACACACATTCATACACACAAGTGGAATAAAGGTTTCATGAAATAATACGTTCACTACAAAAGATCCACTCAGACATCTATTTATTCATGTATTTAAATGCCAGTCTCAACACTGAGCATTTTCATTACCCACAATGGTTCATGACCTGTAGTTTGAAAACCCTCTTATTAGAAGAATGCATGCCACTCAGCTCTCTTTCCACATACAGCATATTCTTGGGGACTGTTCGGTCTCCTGGCTCAGACAGTTGGAACTGCTACCTAATGTTGCACCTGCTTGCCCCACTGTGGCTCTCAACTTGAGGTTCCTACTAGGCTCCCTCTCAGTGGGAGAACCCCTGAAGGAGACATTTTTGCAGCCTACATCCTGCTCCTGGTTGGAATGATTAAACAGATGAAGGAATCCCCCTCTCCCCCGGTGGCCATGACCACTTCCAGGCCAGGGACACAGAGCTCAGATGATTCATCAGCTGCTGATGTGGAGAAGGCAGAAATATGCAGTCTTTGTGTCTCTGTGAATTTTCAATCTTTACATTCCCAAAATGATGTTCAAATCAAGTTTGCAAATGTCATGAAATAACTCATCAACATATGGACATAATCAAATTGTACCCAAAGGTTATTCTCATACCAGTTGATAGATTTGGATACATGTTACCAAAAAAAAACCAAACCCATTGCCATCAAGTCAATTCCAACTCATAGCAACCCTACAGGACAGAGTAGAAGTGCCCCATTGCGTTTCCAAGGAGCAGCTGGTGGATGCGAACTGCTGACCCTGTGGTTAACAGCTGAGTTCTTAACCACTGTGCCATGAGGGCTCCAGATACATGTTAGCTACATATAAATATTAGACAGACAGATCGATAGATAGGCAGGCAGACATGAGATGGCTGCGTATGACAAAATCTTAATTAACCTAAACTCCAATAAGAAAATTTCTTACATGATGATGTTTTTATTTATGCACTCATTTTTTTTTTTTAGAAAAATAAATGAGAACAAAAGTTGGTGACAGAATTTTAAAACAAAATGCCTACAGTACCCCACCCTCCATAACCAGTCCAAAACCAGTCAAGTTGATTCCAACTCACAGCTACCCCAGGTGTGTTGGAATAGAACTGTACCCCATAGGGTTTTCAATGGCTGTTTTTTCGAAAGTAGATCTCCCTACTCACCCAAATTTCCAATATCTCCTATATTCACAGAACTCTACTGTAAGAGTGAGTGTTCAGAAGAGAGGATTAAAAGATGCTGAGTCCTTGAGGGAGGATTTAGAATTAGTGAAAGCCAGAATTAATGAACTGATACTTTCAGAAAGATTTTTTAACAAAGACTGAGCCAAACGGGTTTTGAGTTAAACAGGAAACTGAATGTAGAAGTATTCCATTCATTGAAAGAAGACAGAGAAGCTAACATTTACTGAGAAACTACTGAGCAATGGTTTCATATTTAACACCTACACGTGTCCCACGAGTTGTATATAATTTTCCCATCTTAAAGACGAGCAAACTAAGTCTCTGAGCCCACATTCTCATGACATTCTCAGGGCCATGAACGAAACGCAAGAAGTCCCGGGCTCGAAGCCCAGGCTTCACACAAAGTTGAACTACGTCACGACTGCCCAAGAGTAGTTAATTAAGGCTTTGCTATTTTTTTTAGTCTTTGTGTGTTTATGAATTTTACGCCATAAATTAAAACCTCTGCTCCTTTTATGACAGTGATATAAATAAATCCAGATCCTGGACCCCCAACCAAAATGTCACTGAGGGTCCTCAAGGCCTTACCCTCTATTAATGGCAAAATGCACCTCCCTTGGGGGGTGCGACCACACTGGGTAGCCTCTCTGCCCGGCTTTCCTTTGGGCCTTGTTGAGCACCTGGGCAGCGTCAGCTCTGAGCTGCCAGAGCAAGCTTCAGTGCTTCCTGGTTGGCCTCAGCTCGCCCAGGTAGACCAGGCCGATCAGTTGCCTTCTGCAGTTTCTTTTCCACATCTAAAATCTACCTATCTTTCCCGTGACTTGATCCCGCAGGGAAGGAGGTTTCCAGTGATTAAAAGCAAATGAGGTTGAGTACACAATATAATGCAAATGACAGGGATCATGATAATCCTGGACCAAATAACACCCGTTTGGCCAATATTCAGTTCTTGCCCTCGCTGTGCCCAGGGCAGGCTTTCAGCTGTGGTCCTGCTGGAATGGGCATAGGGCCGGCTGTTTCTGGAAAAGGCCAGCACCTTTTCCCACACTCTCTGTCAGCTTTCTCTAGAAAGACATTTTATCTAAAATCCTACTGGTGTGCTCATTCTTTGACATTCCACTTTCATTTAAACCTGGACAAGCTTCTTTGGCAACCAGAAGTGCAGAGTCCCTGAGCATGGCACGGCTGAGCCCTGAAACCACATTAGAAATGCAATACTCCCTGCGGTCTTCCCCCAGCACCTGAAACAGAAGTGCCAGGCTCTGGCCAGCTTCCTGCAGAGGTTCCTGTTCGCATCCGAACAGCTGAAAGACGGCGTCTCCAGGCCGAGGCGGAAGGTGGCCTGGGCAGGGGCCGGCGGAACACCGTTAGTGTCAGCCCCTCCCCAGCCATTTCTCCAAGCCAAAGAGTGGGCAGGCGGATGCACAGTTTGGCATTGTTTTCTCGTTATTCCCATTGGTTGCAGCTTTCATCTCTTTTCATTTTCATCCTGTAATGATTAGTTTCGAATGCTGAGGTTTTGTGAAGAAAATATAATAAGAACCTTCCCTGAGTTTGGAATGAGATGCAGAAAACGGCAGCGGTCGGTTTCTCTCTGGGAACTAGCAAGGGGACACCCTCAGGGCCAGAAATGGACAGGTCACCTTGCAGGAGACTTCCCCGGGCCCCGCTTCCCCAGCACTTCTCTGAGCACAGCCCTCCCCTTCTTGCCCCAAAGTCACAGAGACGAGAGCCACACTCTGTGGGAAAACAGTGTGTCTGGTACTACTAAGTAATTACTTTGAATGAAAAGTTTGCCATCTTATAAGTAGCACTGGTGAAAAAGGAGAGGTCAAGGAGAGGACAAAAAGGGAAAAAGCGCAATTTCTCTACATTCCACCAAAAGAAAACCAGACAAGGGTTTGGTCAGGTATTCTAGGTGCCCAAATGGCCAAGTAAAAAACTAAAAATCCAGTTAATGTAACTATTTTGAATTTGTGAAGCTGAACAACCTGTTTGTCTGGTGTTTTTTTCCCTGGAAACTTCCCAAAGAAGGAAAGCCTGTCTTTGCACCATGGAGATAGATGTGGGATTTCTTGGACAACATCATTTTGAGGACTTGGGTGGTAGAAACTATATCATGCCCTATTACTCCAAAAATGCCAATTACAAAAGTTTCCCTTTTTTGGTATGACTCCCAGATACAGTTTCACATATTCCCTGTTCTTGAAGAGACTTCTGAATTCACAGCACAACCAACCTAAATTTGTGGTCTTGGTTGGTGGATATATAAGGTCAGAAAGAATAATAGCCTGGTCGAGAACTCCAAGATCAGGGCTATACTTTGGGGAGGTGATTGTCAATAGCCTGAGCAGCTGCTGCTTGGAATTCTGTGCAGGCCAGTCCCCGCTCGCGGGTTTTCCAGTCTTCCTGCGTATGTTTGACTTACCTTTGTGCCATCATGAAAGAGAGCGATTCCTTCTGAGTGAGAGGCAGAGCGAGAGAAGCCATTCTCTTCATTGTAGTACTCTGTCATTGTTCCCCTGGAAGGGAAACCTGTGAACTTGAAGACAGTAAAAAGTAATAAAAATTTGCTCATTTTAAAGCCCTTCACCTCAACTTTCCAAGTCGTAGGCGTGGTCAGAAACAAAACTTTGGAGTCGTTAATACAATAGAGAAAGAATGGAAAAATGGTCAGTTATTTGCAAATATAGTTCTCAATTGCAGCTCCCCAAGTTCATTGGACAGACTTCACTATTTCTGGTCTACTTGATGTATATACCCTGCAGATGGTGCTGCCAGGTGACAGATTGCGGTCCTTGCCTTCGGAGAATCTTCTTTGTCTGAATGGCTGGAGTTGGGATGGAACTGTGTCCGGGCAGTTCTGAAGTGCCCACGGCAAACGCGGGGGTGTTGTTGTCAAGGTCACAGGGCTTGTACACTGGAAAACAGGGTTCAACCTCCACACCCACTGAGGCAAGTCTGCAGCTGACTTGGGGATCCCTGGAAGCCCCTGAGGCAGCCCCAGGCTGAGAAGGTAATTACCTCTACCCCAAGGTCTGCTGGGTCCTGCTCTGAAAGATACAGCACTTGCCCTTTCTCTCCTGCTTCCCCACAAAACCTCCCTTGCTGATGTCAACTCACTTCTCCTGCTTGAAAGAGAAAAAGATGACCTGCTTTTTCAGTGAGGTGTGCGGAGAGGGGCAGACACGTTTTTACTACTCACAGCCTGTGCGCCACTTGGATCATATCTTTTTGTTTGTTAATAATGTTTTCTTGAGTTTTGGGTGAAAGTTTACACAGCAAGTTAGGTTCCCATTTGACATTTTCCACACATATTGTTCAGTGACATTAGTTACACTTATGACAATCTGTCAACATTCTCTCTCTTTTTTAAAAACTGTTTCTACATGTATAATTTAGTGACATTGATTACGTTCTTCCAGTTGTGCAACCATTCTCACCCTGCTTTCCTGAGTTGGTCTTCCCTCATTAACATAAACTCACAGCCCCCTAAGTTTCCCATCTAATCTTTCTAGTTACTCTTGTCAATTTGAGCCCATAGAGGCAGTTCTTAAGAGAGCATAATGCTCAAGGCAGAGCTTTCTCACTAGTTCAGCTAAACTGTTGTTTGGTTTTAAGAAGGCTTCAGGGGATAGTTTTGGTTCAGGGTTCAAAGATTATCTCAGGGCAATAGTTTCAGGGGTTCATCCACCCACCACGGCTCCAGAAAGTTTAGAGTCCGTGAGAATTTGAAACTCTGTTCTGCATTCCCCCCATTTTGTCAGGATTCTTCTATGGAATCTTTGATAAAAATGTTCAGTAATGGTAGCTGGGCACCATCCAGTTTTTCTGGTTGCATGGCAAAGGAGGCAGTTGTTCATGGAGGCAAGTAGTCACTCATGTGGATCATATCTTTAAGTTTCTATGGCATCAAGGAACAGAATGTCAGCCCCTCCAGCTACCATAGTTTTTGAAAGATGCGTCAGAGATGTAGCCAAGGTTTTGTTACTTTGCCAAATTCCTAAGCTACAGTGCTCAGTGACAGGAGATGGTTTCAAAACTGGTGCAGGAGAGAGTTTTACAGTTTTATTTATCTGAATATATATTGTACACATGCATATACATGTTTACTTATATGAACATATACGTGCTATCAATATAAACTGTTTGTGTATCCTTAAAAAAAAAAAAGTTGCCATCAAGTTGATTCAGATTCATGGCAATCCTATGTGTCAGAATAGTACTGTGCTCCATAGGGTTTTTTCCCCACAATGGCTCATTTTTCAGAAGTAGATAGCCAGGCCTTTCTTCTGAGGCACCTCTGGGTAGAATCCAACTTCCAACCTTTTCGTTAGCAGCCAAGCACATTAACTGTTTGTACCACTTAGGGACTCCTAGAATATACTTTGCTGTTGTTGTGTACCGTCGAGTCCACTCCAACTCATTGTGACCCTGTAAGACAAAGCAGAACTGCCCCATAGGGTTTCCTAGGCTATAAACTTTATGGGAGCAGATCGCCAAGTCTTTTCTCCTACGGAGTCACTGAGTGGGTTCAAACTGCCAGCTTCTCAGTTAGCTGACAAGCACTTTACCATTGTGCCACCTAGAATATACTTTAGTCCCTGGAAATCCTCAGCAGTTCTACACCAGAAAAGCTGGAAATATTCTAGAAGAACAAAAGCATAACAGAGTAAACATGGCTCAGCCTAGGCTCCTGTGCTCGACAGACCCGTGTAACTGCACGATACAGTTCAGGAAGAGGTGAAATGGCCGATACACCCAGGCGGACATGAACGACCATCCGTGGGACTTAAGACATGCCGCACAATGAGGAATCTGTCTACAGCTTAGTTTCCAAACAGGAAGCAACACTTGCTACTTTAAATATTCTTGCCAGGGCTAAGGAAAAGGAGGAGATGGAAGCTGGACCCAGATGAAAGCAGGCACAAGACCTGGAGAACTTCTGTTTGAGAAACAAAGCACTGAAACCTCATCCCCAGAGGCCTAACTTTTGTTGGTCTCTGTGGGACCCAGGCATCTGTGCCTTTTAAAAGCTTCCCTGGTGATTCCAATGAGTAGGCAAGTTGAGAACCACTGGTTTTGAGTATATGTTGTTGTTGTTAGGTGCCGTTGAGTTGATTCTGACTCACAGTGACCCTATGTACAACAGAAGTAAACACTGTCCAGTCCTGCGCCAGCCTCACAATTGCTGCTATGTGAGGATAGCACTTTAGCAAGCGTGGTGCCCTTCTCCAGGGACTGGTCCCTCCTGAGTATATGTAGTATATCAACTATAGTTCTTCTTGTGGTGTAGACTCAGTAATTCTTAATCAATCCTTTTGCTGCCTCCAAAGGGCCTTTCCTGAGTTCCTCATTCATAGTAAGAGAAAATAAAATCCAAACTATCCTGACCTTTCCTCCTCACCTATCAGACTGGGAAAAGTCCAAAGATTCGACAGTCCTCTCTTGGGGAGGTAGTAGAAAAACCAAGGGTGGAAATGTTCAGCCCCTTGGAGGGTGATTTGGAAATATCTTGTAAAAGTTGAAGTACATTCAGTCTTTGACCTAGCAACTCTACTTCTGGGAATTTATCCTACAGAAATAATTGCCCTCTTACAAAATGACACAGTTGTAGAGTTAATTCATTGCAGCATTGTTTGTAATAACAGAAGATGGAAACAGCTCAAGTGTTCATCTACAGGGGGATGGCTGAATAAATGATGCCACCTACACACAATGAAATACTACACAGCTGCAAAAAACATCAAGGATACTGCCTAAATACTGATACGGAAAGATGTCAAAGACAACAAGGATACCGCCTAAATACAGATACGGAAAGATGTCAAAGACAACGAGGATACCGCCTAAATACAGATACGGAAAGATGTCAAAGACAAGAAGGATACCGCCCAAATACTGACACGGAAAGATGTCAAAGACAACGAGGATACTGCGTAAACACTGATATGGAAAGATGTCAAAGACAAGTGAAAAAAAGAAAGGTGCAGACAACATAATGAATAAGAATTGGGGGGATAAGAATATATTTGCTTATACTTACATAAAGAAATACTGGAAAAATACACAAGAAACAAATAGAAGTGGTTACTTAGAGGAAATGGTGATGGGGAGATGGAGAACAGGGTGGAAGGGAACCTGAGTGGGAGTCACACTTCTCAATCTATATGTTTTCATATTCTTTTGACTTTTGAACCATGTGACTATATCAGCTCTCCAAAAAGATAAATTTTAATTGAAAAAGCCCCCCAACACTCTCAAACACGCACAGAGACACTGGGTGATTAACTTCAGATATCTAAACTGGATGAGTCTTACTTGATTGTTAGAGTCAAGATTCTGGTGCCCAGAAACAAAACCAAGTTATCAAGAGCCCTTCAGAGCTCCACTTTAACAGAGATGTTTTCCCCTTACCTGCGTTGATGTGCTCTATACTATGAGTAAAAAGAAAAAAGGAATATAATTATTAGGACTTGTAAGCAGCTTAAGAGTAAAAGAAATTTAGATATCAACTATTCCTACTCATTTCTCTTTCACGTAAGGAAACTCAAGTTCAGAAAGCTCCAGTCACTTGCCCAGCGTCACACCACTAGAGGCAGAGTCAGCCCTAGTACCCAGCCTTCCTGGGCCTAGGCCTGACTCTGTGTTTAATCCAGGTCCCCTGGCAACGTTGAAGATGGCCCCGAGAACCATCCTCAAAACGATCACAGCACTAGATTAGAGACCCTGTGAGGAGCGATGAGGCAAGGAACTGAAATGGTTTTAGCTGGGAGGGAAAAAATTAATAAAAGTAAATCTCATATGATATCTAATCAGTTGGAAAGGGGCAAGCTATTCTCAATCTTTAGCGAAAAGACAACTATAATTTTTGCTAAGATAGCCATAAGATAGAGAAAATTCCTAACCTGATTACAGACAAAGATGTCATCCAATAAGGCTGTGAGACTGCCTTCACGGGAGATCTTCAACGAGAGATTTTTGTGTCTTTTCACTAGTTCTTCCCAAATTACATCTCATTTAACATATCTCTACCATTTGACGACTTGACGGCAATGGGTTTGGTCTTTGGTCTACCGTTTGAGAAGAAGCTCATCTAGTCCCTAGTTCCCCTCTTCCACGAATTCTGACTGTAGATGCGGTGTCTACATTACCAGCTCCTTGAGGAGAGACAGGACTTGCTGTAATCACAGGCATTCACCATCAGGTGTCCAATATGGGGCCTGGTGGCAGGACTGCAGGGTGGGGAGGGAGGGAAGAGTGCAGCTCTGACCCAAGGGTGCTCTCACCTCTGTGCTCGTTAGCTGTGAACTTGGACAAGCGACTTAACTTCTCTGTAAAAGGCAGACAGGATAGTCATCATACATGCCGTACATGATGCAGTACTTGGCACAGTGTGAGCTTTCCAGAAATGTTCTTTTGTGGCAGAGGCTTTGATATTCACCAGAATGTGTGTCCTCTTCCTCCTTGGCACACAGATAGACTGGGTTTCCCAGTATCTCTTGTGGTTGGGCAGGTCATGTGACCGAGTTCTGACCAATGGAAGTGGCTGGACTCGGTGAGTGGTACTGGGCTGGCCCTGTAAGACTACCTGACATCCTTCGTCATAGTCTTTCCCCTTCTGGCTTGATGCAGATGAGCATGGGAACTTGCAAGCCAGGAGCTGAAAATGATGGAGTCAGAACAGAGAAAGCCTGGGTTAGAGAAGAGCTGCTCACTGACCAGGAAAAGTTGTTTTGGACTTTTCCATGAGAGACAAGTAAACTTCATTGTGTTAAGCATAATTGGGATTTCAGCATATAGGTTATAGCAGCTGGCACCGCCATAATTGATATAAAGAATGATGAAGGAGAAGGACTTGTGGATGACTTCTTGGGTCTGGCATGAATAGTTGTTTCTTTCTGTGCTCCAGAGTGGACACTAGAACTACTGGCCATTTCCACATGACATTGACCTTGGTGAAATAGCGTGAGGCACCCCATCAGCACAGAGAAAATTCTCCTTCCATGAGCAAATATTTATTGAATGAATGAGTGACGTTATGCCAGTTCTTATAAACATGAACAGCTCAGATTAAGAATGTTACGAATAATATATTTTACTTGTATTGAACACTAAATTGAATCAGATGGTATTTCTTCCCCTGTGCACCATTTCTTATAGAATCTTTTGGCTGGATTTTATTAACACGTTTAATTAACATGACCCAAACTAACAAACAAAAACAGTGGCCATCAAGTCAATTACCAATCATGATGACCCTATATATGTGTCAGAGTAGAACTGTGCTCTGTAGGGTTTTCAAAGGTTGATTTTTTTCAGAAGTAGATTGCCAGACCTGTCTTCCGAGGTGCCTCTAGGTGGACTCAAATCTCCAATCTTTCAGTTAACAGCTGAGTGTGTTAACAATTTGCACCACCCTGGGGTTCCATGAACCAGTATACATGAGGATAACTTCCTTCTGAGTTTGTTTCTTCCTCCGTGTGCCTTCTTCATGATCATGTGGCTATCCTGTGGGAAGCCACAGCTGGTCACTCTGATGCCCTTCTGGGATGCTTAAGCAGCTTACACATCATGAGTCTTTTTCATCTTTAAGCCAGCTTCTGACTTGCTGTTGAACACGTGAATCACATGGTAAGCAGTTAAGTTGGGTTGGGAAATCTTTGTTTTAGTCCCTTAAAGTTCACCTCTTCCCTTAATGTTTCATGCGCTTTCCTCTCGATAAGACAGTCACTTTTAACTTCCTGTGGAACAGATTTTTCTAAGGCCAATTTAATGACAATCTTCCCTTAACACCCTCTTTTAATGATAAATAAATGAATATTGGACGTTGAGATGGATGGATGGATGGATGGATGGATGGGTGGATGGATGGATGGATGAGATGAATGGGTGGGTGAATAGGAGGAAGGAAGCTTGACTTCGGTAGTCTCCATACCTACTTGCCAGGATCCTAGAAACCTCAAAATCTCTGTGCTTCTGGACACTATGCTCCAGTAGTTTAAAATGTAGATCCAGTGGCCCTCCAATGTGCTCTCTGGGCTCCCTGACAAACATTCCAAGGAACCATGTTAGGAAATTTTTACCTCCCAGGCAACAGCTAAGTCATACAGACCATTTGCTTATAAATATGAAACTATTAGAAAAAATCAAATAAAAAGAAGCTCTCATGCAGTGTTTGATTTTCCCCTTTAGAAAATCTGAAATATCTAACCTAAAGTTTAGTTTAGTAGATCTTATCAGCAGCTTGAGTTTAAGGTAATATTTTCATAAGATGTAGAATTTTTCTTCTCTCCTGGCGTGGTCATTGACATTTTGCCTGATTTTTCCAGCCTAAAAACATTGCCTGCTCAACACCATTTGTGAATGGTCTGTGATTGGTTTAGCAAGTATGGCCACGGGCTGTGCTAAAAGCAGAAGCATTTGAAGTTAGAATGACAGACAGCATTTGTTCATTCAAGCAGCAAGTTAGCCAATTGGCAATGTCCCCTTTACAATGAAAGATTAATATGAAGAAACAGCCTTTTTATCATCTAAGGTATTTGTAGCAGATTCACTGAGTAACTTTCTTCACTCCCTTGTTCATTCATACTGTGTGGAATACATTGGATTCCATCTTTTTATAGCCCTGTAGGGAGAAATTGTGGTGGCTTTTATCCAACAAGTCTTGGCAGGCACCAGCTATACATCGTTATTTGATTAAGGATTTGGCATGTGAGTTAAGGTAAGCCTTTTTATGGCATTATCCAGAATGGGCTTCCTAGTAAATGACACACTCCCCAAAGAATGTTTCCAAAGAGGCTGTGGTAAAGCTTTTCATGTGTAGCCTGCTTACTTTATTTCATAGACTTGGTAGAATATTAATAACTACCCCAGTATTTCTTAAACTGGGATGTGGACCCCCTGGATGTGAGTTGGAAACTACACAGAGGTTTTCTAAGGGACCAAGAGCTATTCTGTGGTAGTAGTGGTAGCAATAGATTGTTGACTAATAAATGGGAAAAAGCAGAATTTCCATATCTCCTGGACCCTCCTCCTTCTCTCCTATTGTTCCCAGGCTTCAGCATCTGCTCTAACAATGAGAAGAAGACCAGAGGAAAAGCAAATTGAGCAGCCGTTAGTGTGGCAGGGCTACAAGAACACCTGTGGAGCCCTTGGGGAAAGTGGAGGGCAGTGGAGTAATGAGAAATGCACAGTCATGGGGTCCTGTCTAAAAGGACACAATTGCTGTTAAGGACTCTGACTTCTCAAGATGCCATCAGGTCATCCCTGTGATCCCATTGCCATAGACACTCCTACTGCTGCCAAGGAAACCAGTGTCTCTTTTCTGAGCAAGTCACTGGAAGAGGTGGAGTCAGAGATGGGGTTGCAGTGCTTGGCCTGGAAACCAAATCAGTTGGCCCCATTTCCTTTCCAAATCCATTTCACCACATGTGGCCCAAAATATAGCTGGAATTATTCCTTCCAGGCCAGCAAGGCACAGTTACAGAAGATGTTGTTGTTGTTAGGTGTCGTCGAGTTGGTTCGACCCATAGTGACCCTATGTACAACAGAACCAAACACTACCCAGTCCTGCACCATCCTCACAATCATTGCTATGTTTGAGCTCATTGTTGCAGCCACTGTGTCAGTCTACCTTGTTATGGATCTTTCTCTTTTTCACTGATCCTCTACTTTACCAAGCATGATGTCCTTCTCTGGGGACTGGTCCCCAATAATATGTCCAAAGTACATGAGACAAAGTCTTGCCGTTCTCACTTCTAAGGAGTATTCTGGCTGTACTTCCTCCAAGACAGATTTGTTCATTCTTCTGACAGTCCATTGTATATTCAATATTCTTCGCCAATACCATAATTAAGATGCATCAATTCTTCTTCAGGTTTTCTTATTCATTGTCCAGTTTTCACATGCATATGAGGTGATTGAAAATACCATAGCTTGGGTGAGGTGCACCTTAGTTCTCAAAGTGACGTCTTTGCTTTTTAACACTTTAAAGAGGTCTTTTGAGCAGATTTGCCCAGTGCAATACATTGTTTGATTTCTTACCTGCTACTATCATGAACATTGACTGTGGATCCAAGTAAAATGAGATCCTTGACAACTTCAGTCTTTTCTCCATTTATCGTGATGTTGTTTATTGGTCCAGTTGTGAGGATTTTTGTTTTCTTTATGTTGAGGTGTAATACATACTGAAGGTTATAGTCTTTGATATCTTCATCAGTAAGTGCTTCAAGTACTCTTCATCTTCGGCAAGCAAGATAGTTTTATCTGCCTATCGTAGGTTGTCAATGAGACTTCCTCCAATCCTGATGCACTGTTTTTCTTCCTATAATCCAGCTTCTTAGATTATTTGCTCAGCTTACAGATTGAATAAATATGGTGAAAGGATACAATCCTGATGCACACCTTTCCTGATTTTAAACCACACAGTATCCCCTTGTTTTGTTTGAAGGACTGCCTTTTGTTCTATGCACAGGTTCTGCATGAGTGCAATTAAGTGTTCTGGAATTCCCATTCTTCACAAGGGCATCTAAAAAATGTTTTATGATCCACACAGTTGAATGCCTTTGTATAGTCAATAAAACACAGGTAAACAGGTATTCTCTGCTTTCAGTCAAGATCCATCTGACATCAGCAATGGATGTCCTTTTCTGAATCTGGCTTGAATTTCTGGCAGTTCCCTATCTATGCACTGCTGCAACCTGTTTTGAATGATCTTCAGCAAAATTTTACTTGTGTGTGATATTAATGATATTTTCTGAACTAGACAAGTTAGTCACTAGAAATGTTGGAAAGTATCTTTAAGGTTAGGGGTTAATTTCCCTGCTGCAAATGGAGTCTTCATGGGACTTTCAGGGAAGTTTAACCTGGGACAGCAAAGCCCTCACAAAACATTTCAGACTGTGGGGCTCCTAGCAAAGGAGCCACACATCCCAGAATATAAGAACTTTTTGAGTAGGGTTCTACAAATCTTCATGTCTCTTTCCAGCCCCCAAATCATCAAGGTTTGAAGCACTGTCATCTGCTACTGGAAGGTAAGTTCCCTCTCCGAGGCTCCGGGACCCAGAGGCTTGAGGACTAGTCCAGAGCAGACCACTCAGCTATGTGCGCACAGTTCTGGCTGCAGGGCCTCTGGCCAGCTTGAAGGAGGGGTGCTGACCTTGCCTTTCAGCTCTAGATGCACCACAGGGCCAAAACAAACACAGCAATTGCAATGCTCTCATGATTTCTCTTCTAATTCTTGAATTAATTTTTCTCCCTTAGCTCCATCTCCCTTACCTCCATTTACCCTACACACCAATGAAGGAAAAACTGAGAGAAGGAAAATTCATTTTCTGAAACGGTATTTATGAGTCTCCTTCCTTGAACAATGATGTTTTCAAAGTTCTCACAGATGGTTCAAGCTTCCAAGATCTCTACACTTACATCAACTCTATTTTTAGAGCCTTGATAGGAGTGTCTGGCAATAAGAAAACATATTTGAAATCAGGGGTATTCCAGAAAAGTCAAGCTGTGGGTGGGAAAAAAAATCTCAGCTTCTTGGGGTCCTGGAAGTTGGCATTCTGAGGTATGGCTGTTGAACAGACAAATTTTTTGCATCTTTCCTAGGGACTGCCCAGCCACTGCATCCTTGGCACTTCTGCACGTCTCTCGTCTCCATGCCTTTGTCTCCCCACACCATCTGCTCCATGGAATGCTTAAAGGCATGGGCTTGGAGATCCTTCTCTACCGCTGACCAGCCAGTGACTTTCTGCAATTTACCTAAATTCGCTAAATCTTTTGTTATGGATTGAAGTAAAACCCAAACCAAACCTGTTGCCATTGAGTCAATTCTGACTCATATTGACCCTATAGGAGAGAGTAGAACTGCCCCATAGGGTTCCCAAGAAGCAGTTAGTGGATTCCAACTGTTGATCTTTTGGTTAGCAGCCAAGTTCTTAACCACTGGATTGAATTATGCCTCCCTAAAATATGTGCTGTAAATCCTAACCTCTATGCCTGTGCCTATAATCCCATTTGGGAATGGGTTGTCTTAGTTATGTTAATGAGGCAGGATTAGTGTAGGGTGTATCTTGAGTCAATCTCTTTTATGATATAAAAGAGATTAAACAAGTGAGCAGGAAGAGATGGGGGAAGAGAGATGCCAAGTCACATGAAGGTTGCCCAGGAGCAGAAGCTCAAAGAGACAAGGATCTTCCTCCAGAGTCAACAGAGACAGAAAGCCTTCCCCTAGAACTGGCAACAAGAATCCAGGCTTCTAGCCTCCTACACTCTGAGTAAATAAATTTCTGTTTTTTAAAGCCACCGACTTGTGATATTTCTGTTATAGCAGCACTAGATAACTACGACAGAATTTGGTACAGAGAAGGGAGGGTGCTGCGCTAACAAATACCTACAATATGGAAGTGGTTTTGGAATTGAGTAATGGGTGGAGTCTGGAAGACTTTTAAGGTGCCTAATAATAAAAGCCTAGATTGCCTTGAAGAGACTGTTGGTAGAATTATGGATGTCAATGGCAATGCTGGTGAAGACTCAGAAAGAAGTGAGGAGAGCTATACAGAAAGTCTCGATTATCTTAGAGAATACATATGGCACCTGCAACAGAATGTTGCTAGAAATGTGGATGTTACACGTGCTTCTGGTGAGGCTTTTTTAAAAAAAAAAAAGATGAACATGTGATTGGACAATGGAGAAAGGGAAATACTTTTTATGCAGTGACAAAAAACTTGTCTGAATTATGTTCCAATGTTTGGCGGAAGGTAGAACTTTAAGTGATGAACTTGGATATCTAGCTGATGAGATTTCTAAGCAAGATCTTAAAGGAACCACATGGTTTCTCTTTGCTGCTTACAGTAAAATGCAAGACAAAAGACATGAACTTAAAAATGAACTGTGCAAAATGAAAACAGAACTTAAAGATTTGGAAAATTCTGTTGTATAAACTAAGGACACATGTCTTAGAATGTTCACCAAGGACGTAGCTGCACAATCTTTTGTTAAAGAAATTAAGCTTATGACTGATGGGTGTAACCAACTACCACAGCAGAAAACCCATCAGCTTAGACTGAAGTGGACAGAGAAAGAACTAAAGGAAAGAATGCCATGTGCCTCTTGGAATTGTATAGACAGTGAACAGGCCAAAGGAACTACATCTGCTGTTCTCCAAGAAAAGAAAAGGACCATCCCTGGAGCAACTTGGAGATCAGCAGAACTGTGGGAAGGAGCATAGGAAGCAGGGCCTTCTTGGTTTCAAAGGGTGTGGCCACGGTCTCCTGAATCTCAAAGGGTGGGGCTACAGCCTCCTGGGTTTCAAAGTGTCAGATCTTCGTCAACTCAGTTCTGGAGTGTGGGGCTGCCATTAAGGTGTGCCAGGGGGATGGGGCCACTGCCCAAAGCTGAGGGGGCGGCTGCCATGCTTAAGGGGTAGAAGAATGAGGCTGAGGGGGTGGGGTCACCATTCAGATGGACTAGGAGAATGGGGCCACCCAAAGCCGAGGGAGCAGAGCTGCTGTCCCAGTGGGCCTGGAAGGCAGAGATGAAGTCCAGGGCTGAGGGGCCTCCACACAGGATCCAGAGGGTGTGGCCAACACCCAGAGTGTGGAGGGCAGGGCCATTGCCCAGATGATCTCAGAGAACAGAGGATTATTTTCAAGACTTGAAAGCTAATATAATTTGTTTTCCTTGGTTTTGGACTTGCTTGGTGCCTGTTATCCCGTCTTTCCCTCCAATTTCTCCCATTTGTAATGGAAATGTCTACCTTGTGTCTGTACTATCATTGTACTTTGGAAGCAGATAACTTGTAATCTAGATTTCACAGGTTCCCAGATGAAGAGGAATTTTGCCCCAGTATGTAATACTCCTAAAGTCTCACCCATATTTGATTTAGATGCTTCAGAAAATGAGATTTTGGATGTTTCCCTGCCTTCAAATAGCTACAACTTGATTTAAGACTTTTGCAATGATGTGATGCAGTGAATGTGTTTTGCATGTGGAAAGGACATGAGTTTTGGGGAGTAAAAGGGTGGAATGTTACGGATTGAATTGTGTCTCTCAAAAATATGCGTTGTAAATCCTAACCTCTTTGCCTGTGTTTATAATCCAATTTAGGAATGGATTGTCTTTGTTATGTTAATGAGACAGGATTAGTGTAGGGTGCATCTCAGGGCAATCTTTTTTGAGATATAAAAGAGATTAAACGTAAACTAGCAAACAGAGATGGGGGAAGAGAAATTCCAAGCCACATGAAACTCACCCAGGAGCAGAATCTCAAAGAGACAAGGACCTTCTTGCAGAGCAACAGAGACAGAAAGTCTTCCTCTAGAGCCAGCCCCCTGAATTTGAACTTCTATCCTCCTAAACTGTGAGAAAATACATTTTCGTGTGTGAAAGCCACCCGTTTGTGGTGTTTCTGTTATCTCAGCACTAGATAACTAAGACACGTTTGTTTTCAGGTATGGAGTGAATGCTCAGTAAATCTTAGCCATTATTAATCTCAGTGTTTCTGCAGATTCTGATCTAAATGGGAAAAAGGCACATAAATCAGTTAGAGAGCAAAATATCAGATACTTTTGGGTAAAGTGGGATGGAGATCAAAATAAAGTTCCCAGTTCCCTTTTTTAGGCCAAGACTTTGGGATACTTAAGGGGAGATTTAGGGCTGGTCACATGGACAGTCATGGCTTGGAGTGCCCAGAGCCAAGAGAGTCTGGTAGGGCACAAGACTGGATTCAGCCCCCCATCCCTGTGTCTATTTACCACCTGGAAGCAGAGGTGACAGGGAAGTCTTGTGGTCTAAGGTAAGTGTAAGGTGAGAAAGAGAGGGTAGAAGCGTGAACGAGAGCAACAGAGAGGGAGAGTAAGCTGGGCAGTGCGTGGAACGACCACTGTCCCAGTCAGATAGATGGCTTTTCAGTGATGGGAGCAGTGAAGCATGCGGGAGTTGAAAAAAAGAGAGGAAGATGAAGCCCTCATCCCAATATTTTCCAAAGGATAATTCTCTAATCTTATGGGTAAGCGGGATGCAGGGAGGCGAAGGTGGTTACTTCTATTGATGGTGGTGTTTTCGTTGTTGTTCTTTGGCTGAGGGTAACTGCACAATGGCCCTTTAGATAGCCTTTCCCTGCCTTCAGATAGCTACAAGAACCAACAGGGGTAAGTTCTCAGGTGATGGGTAGACATCAGAAACTGTCACCTAGACACTGTCCCCTCATACACATGTGGCCTTTGTTGGCCTGGGTTTCCTTCCTCTCCCACCCTTCCTATCTTTCTCAGCCTCCTCCCTGGCTCCTGCATGCTACTTTCTAGGAACTCTGGGGAGGACAGCAGTGATAAAGGGAGCACTGTGCAGGGAAGGAGGGCCACAGCACTGCTGCACTTTTATCTGAACAGGGGTGGGGACTGTGAAGTGGTTTGTGGTTTCCCAGGGCTGAGTTCACATCGGTGGGGGCTGCAGAGCCCACCGCCCCACTCAGTGCTGTTGCTTTGACTTTTCAGAAGGAGTGGGGAGCTGATGAAGTGGGGAATAAAATAGACACAAAAACATGGGTAAGGTAAGGTATGATGGTTAAAGTTGTGTCTCAACTTGGCCAGGGCATAATTCTCAGTGGTTTGGCAGTTATATAATGATGTAGTTTGGTAGTTATGTAATGATGTAGTCATCCTCCATGATATGATCTGATGTGATCCGCCAATCAGTTGTAAGGGAAGTTTCCTTGGGGGTGTGGTCTGTATCCAATATATATATGGATGTTCTGGCAAAGTTCACTGGCTTGCTCTGGATCCTGCAACTGGCTCATCATCATCTGACCTCTGGTTCTTTGGACTTGAGCCAGCAGCCTACCATACTGCCAGCCAATCTTGGAATTCATCAGCCTCCACAGCCTGTGAGCCAGTGGCCTGCCATCTTACTTGCTAATCTTGGGATTCATCAGCCTCTGCAGCCTGTGAGCCAGTGGCCTGCCATCTTACTTGCTGATTTTGGGATTCATCAGCCTCCGCAGCCTTTGAGGTAGCAGCCTGCTGTCTTGGGTTCATCAGCCCCTGCAGCTCCATGGGTCAGGAGAAGCCTCCAGCCTGATGCCTGACCCATGGACTTGGGACTTGCCAACCTCTACAAATTCGTGAGCCAGTTCCTTGAGATAAATCTCTCTCCCTATTTTTATACACACACACACACACACACACACACACACACACACACACACACACACACACACACTTCACGGTTTTGCTTCTCTGGAGAACCCAGCCTAAGACATAAGGCTTCTGTGAAGTGCCTTCTCTCTGCAGACTTCCTCTACAGCAGCAGCAGATTAATCTCCCTCTCATTCAGGGGAGTGAGCCCCTTGCCCTAGCCGGGGTGAGGGGTTGTGCAAACTTGCAAGGATGGAGGCCACTCTGTCTACCCCCAAATATATTCATCCCTCTAGCTGAAGTGCTGCAGTTCTCTACATGACATGACCCTTTCCAAAGGGCCTGATTTCTGCTTTGGCATTTTTGAGCTCCAAAATTTTACTCTGAAGAAGTGGTACTTTTTCCTTGTTGAGTTTTACCTTTAAAAACAAAAGGTTTTTCAAGTTTTTGCACTCTGACCAGGAGAAATAGTCTCCAGTGCTTCCAGCTATGGGAAAAAAAACAAAAATGCTCTGAAATGAACCTACAATGGCTGCTCAGAGCTCCTAGCTGGGGTTGGAGATGGGGAGGTGGGGCCGATGGGGGCATAGGGATCCCTTCCAAGACTTCCCATCTGGAAAGGGTAGTGCACGCAGGGAGTTTGAAAATTCTGGACACGGGAAACATGAAGTCTTACAAAAACAAACAAGCAAACCACACCACAGAAATAGGGACAGATTACCCAATAAGCAAGATACGCAAGAGTTTCCTGTGCTTACTTACTAATCTGTAGTGCACAGTTTCACCTGTTTTTCACCAACATCTGGTGAAACCCACATGAAATTATGCACTACAGGTTAGTAAGTAAACACAATTAAGCCCATGCATACCTTGCTTATTGGTTAATCCGCCTCTGCAAGGAAGCTGCATTAATATCGAGACATGATCTGACTGGAACCATGTGGGTCTCCGGGTGAACAGGGGCCTGTGCCCCAACTTCCGTGTGAGCAGCTCCTCCCCCTGACACACACACTGGGGTGGCAGGCACTCTGGGGCACTCTGACACACCTGGCACTCAGATGCCCTGCCAGGCCAGGTTGAGGCACGGCTTCCCCTGCACGTGTGTCCCAGCCACCCTAGCAGACAACCCTTCCCACTGCAGACCTCCCACCTGCTGAGCCACTTTCTCCTGTGCCCTCTGGCCCAGGGCCACGCCTATGCTTTAAAGCCTTCCCTTCCAAAACGATGATGCATTGGGTAAGCTCCTGCAGCACGGTGCACATGAGCCAGGGCCTAGAGCTTTCAGCCAGAAGTGTGACTTGCGTGAGAGCAGGCTGGTTTACCAGCCTTAATTAGCCAGCAGGCTGTGTTCAGGGCGCCCTGCAACCAGGCTCCTCCAGCCTAGGGTTGTGCTATGCCTGAGGGGTTGGGCCAGAGGGCCTGTAGGGCTTCCCCTCCCCCATCCCAAGCTGCTCTGAAATCAGAGGCACACGTGTGAGGACCCAGAGGGACAGAGCTTGTCGGTCGGGCCATGGGTGAGCTTTCCAGGGTTAACTCGTGCCTGGGCCTAAAGTGCCTGTTTTATCACTGCCCTTTCCTGCAGAGTGGTAGAATTATAGACAGTGGTCACTATGGGTCTGAATCGACTCAACGACAATGAGTCTGTTTGTTTGTTTTGTAGAGTGGGAGGCAATGAGAACGTACGCTCGCCAGCCTTCCAGTCCTGCAGACCGGAAACCACGTTCTGATGCGGGGGCACCAGTGGCCCTGGCCCCCTGCCTCTGCCGGGCCTGTGGCCCCAGGCAGCCCCTCATGGCTGCCTGCTGGGTTGTTACTCCATTCTGGTTTAGTGTGCACATTGTCATGCCAACACCTGTGGGCCTCTCCCAGTGAGGTGCCCACCTGTCACTGAGGCTGCCCAGGCTCGGTACCCATGCTCTCTGCACACTGCGTGGGGTAGCAGATGGGTCCTGACTGACGGCCTGTAGAAAGCTCGCCTATAGCCCACCGCCCAGATCTGCCACTCTGGACAACCTTCTCTCCAGACCCTTAAGAGTGTCCTGTGGTGCTCCCAAGATGCTCTGTGCAAGACGCCAGGGAGACTGAGCTCGAGGGAGCAGGAACTAGAAAGGCACCAGGCCTGCAGGACCCAGGTCTCAGAACTGTCTTTGTGCAGAGCTGCCTGAAGCCAAAAAAGAGTTTCTGGAATTCAGACAGGAGACATCCACCCAATGGGGTGGGTTGGAGGGGAGCGGACAGTGTATTTCATGGAAAACAATTTTAAGGAAAACAGTGCTTGGCAATATTTCTCTGGGCAGTAAACAAGCCAGCAGAAATTAAACAGCCCTACTCTGGTTCCAGTAAAGCTTATCTCCTGTCCATTCTCCTCTTCTGCATCCTAATAACATGATAGTCAGGAGGGAGGGACGAGCTATATGATGGTTAACAGAACGTGGTTCAGAAGGTAACTTGCATGGAGCTTCACCTTTTTAAAGTGTCCTTTGAAAAAAACCTAGCCAATTAACACCATGTTGAATTGTGAGCTATGAAAAGCACTGAGCAGCAGCGACATAATAGAGCCTGTCCCACCACAAGACTGTTCTGAACGGAAAGCGTAGGCTCTGCCTCTTCTCAGAACCAGTGGGATAAGGACTGTGCTAAGGAGTCAAGGAGCCATGGTGGCGCAGTGGTAAAGAGCTCAGCTGCTAACCAAAAGGTCGGCAGTTCAAATCCACCAGTTGCTCTTGGAAACCCTGTGGGGCAGTTATACTCTGTCCTATAGGGTCACTGTGAGTTGGAATCAACTCGATGATGATGGGTTTGTTTTTTTGTAAGGAGTCAAAGCTAGGTCAGAGATCTTGCCCACTCTCTGTTGGGCACTTGGCTGTAGGTTGGCCTGTGGGTGCCTTACTTTCTCACCTGTGAAACAAAGTCTGCCCTGCACGTCGGGGGCTATTGTGAAGGTTAAACAAGATGGCACATGTGAACAAGTTCACAAATGAGAACGCATAAGACAATGGCAGGCAACGTTGTCATAAGTGAGGGACCCCTCATTGGAAAAGTAATGCTCACTTACGTGAAAGAATGCTCCCTCCTTGTACCAGTTGAGCTCAGTGAAACACACACATGCATGCTCACCTACTCTCTCACACACACATGCCTGTCACACACATGCCCATCACACACACCCATCACACACACATCACACATACATGCCCATCACATGCAGACATGACACACACCCATCACACACATAGACATGACACACACATGCCCATCACACATAGACAAACACTCGTGACACACGCAGAACCCTCTGTAGGTATTTTAAGCAAGGACTTCACACAGGGAGGCGGTGCTGACAGAGTTGTTGGAAGACCTGGGGCTCCTCGCTGGTCTTGAGGAGGGGCTTCACGACTGTGAGGAGCACACAGAGGAGATGAGCTACTACCTGTGGGCACCACTGGGCTGGGCTGGGTTCCAGAGGCCCCAGGGCACCACCACACTGGCTCTGGACACCTGGAACTCAGCGTGCTGCTAACCAAGCAACAGGCAAACAAGATCTAATTTCTGTAATACTGCTTGCTGTGAAACAGCTAAAATGGAGCAGGAAAAAAAGGCTTCTCCCTCACTTCCACCCTCCAAATCCCCCACAAATACAATAATTAGATAGGACGTACCTTAGCTTCAGAGATAGCAGGAAACATGGCTTTGAACTTTCCAAGCACACCACCTGGAAGGAAGGGTGGACTTAAGCAAGCCAGCCCCCACTGTCCACACTTTGGCATCTCAATGTTCATACAAACCTTGCTCAGTTTGGAGAGTTTTGAAGGCTGAAAACTACAATTCCCAGACTTCTTGAAGCTAAGATTAATTTCTATACTATTAGGGTGCAGACTAAGAGTTGTTGTTGACTGAGGTTGAGTCCATTTCCCAAATTCAATGATTCAAACAAGAGAGTAGTTTTTTACTCTTCCTTTATCGGTCTTTGGAGTAGGTAGATGGCCCTGCTTGTGAAGCCCCCAGGGCCCACATCTCTCTTACCTTCTTTCTCTATGGTCCTCCAGGTGAGGGTTGTGTGTGTGTATGTCGGTGTGTGTGTCTGTGTGTGTGTCTATGTGTGTGTGTCTGTGTGTGCATGCCTCTGTGGGGGTGGGGGTTTGGGGGTGGGTATGTGTGTGTACACACAATGGACCCCGTCAGCAGTCTGTTGAAGCTGGTAGATCCCATTTCATAATATTTTTAATGTATAAAATTAAACACATAAGCTTACAAAGGAAATCAATTACATTGATAACTGTATTTTAATGTGATTGATTTCTTTATAATCCTATGTGTTTAAATTTATGTGCTTCTTTAGTAACATTAAAGAATACCTTCTCACAGCAGGTCTAATAACAATTTTAATTTTGAAGAAATCATGAGTACAGACAATATTTCAGGATATTTTCAATAACTGAATTGTGATATGAAATTATTTTAATGTTATTGGTTATATAACTCACAGGTTCTGCTAACATTATTGTAGCTTATTGCCTACATTCAAAAACAAAGGAAATGCTAAATTTCGAAGAGAGATTAGTAAAAGTCAAGGTGCATTTTTCCCCGTCTACATTCATGAGCCCCCAAGCGACGCAGGCCCAGGTTAAGAGTGCCTGACTTTCGCGTTATCCTCTCCTGCACAGATAAGGCCAGCTCATAGCCACCTCTGTGGTTCAGCCTCAGGAGGGGAGGAAGGAAGTGGGACCAGGTCGCATGAATCAGTTCCACTCACATCCTACCAGCCAGAGATGAGTAACGTGTGACCACCATGCGCCACAAGACACTGGGAATGTCATCTCTAGCAGGGCAGCCACATGCCCAGGACAAAACTCAGAAGGTTCTATTACCAAAAGAACAAAAGGAAAAATAAACACTGGAGGACAATAAGCAGTTTCTGCCATACTTTCTCCCTTCACAAAAGTACAAAATGATGAAAAGCACAAATTAGTTGCACCCCTTTGCATGGAATTATTAAGGCAATTTGCTTTCTTTGTTCAGAAAATATTTGCTGCTAGTATTTGTCAGGCATTCATAAACTTACTAATTATTGAAATAGATCTCTGTGCCTCCAGACACCAAAAAATAAAACTCTATTGTGGATTCATGAGCATCTAGCAGAGCCCAGGTTTGTTTCTCTGTCAATTTGCCTGCCTCCCTGACGGAGCTGAAGAAAGCTACTCTCTATCACTTTGTCACCTGAATCCTTAATGATTTTTACCTTATAGCCTGGGGCAAACTTTGGGAATTATTTTCCAATTCCTCCAGGGTGGGTGGGGGGATGCTTTTAATGGGGATTGCTGAAGCTCCCAGGGCAAAGTTGTGAAGTCTTTGAGGAAATGACCTGTCTTTCCCCTACTCCCTTTCTCATGTACCCTTCAGGCATAGATACATGTTGGACTACTGCATACGTGTTGGACTACTGTATATGTGTTGGACTACTCCTTAGATGTTGGACTTCTCCTTTTTGATGTGGTAGCCCTTTGGAGATGGCAAGTCAGGATGCCCACCCCCAGATTGGGTGCAATGTCTTCCAGAATCAGTTATGTGTTGTTCTCTACACTTTTGATTCTCTTCTACTATCCCTCAAATTTTAATCAATTTTTCAGAAGTTTATACCATGTTCTTCACTGCACAATTGGGAATTAAGGAAAGTGTCCGTGTCCACATTCCTGAGGGTGAGGTAAATGGCAGAGTAACATCCCCTAAGACCATGAAGTGGTCACAGCAATGAAGAGAGAGATACCTAAGGGCAAGTGAATCTTGGAAGCAAGACCTGAACCTCTGAGCTGCAGCTAGTGCTCCCTTCATAGCCAACTTGGAGGATCTGAGAGTGGCTTTATCAAGATAACGTGAAGGTTGTCATATACACTGTTTTAATCATAATGTTTAGAATCATCTCGAGATCAATGGATTCAGAAGGAATATATATTCATTTCTATTGCTCTTGTCTCACTCTGAAGATTAGAATGACTCAACACTACTCTTTGGCTGTATACATCTTCTATCATAAGCTCTAAAACTCTGAACAATAATGAGATCACACTGTAAAGTTTTGAAGATATTTCATCAGGGTTTTTCAACTTAATTAAAATAGCAAGTAACCATCCAGGTCAATTTCTGGTCTTGCATTTCCTTTCTTCTCCTCATTCCCACATCTCCACAGTGGATTGCCTTCAAGGAAATTCTTCCCAAGCTTTTCAAAGAACTCCTGCCAAAGACTCAAGTCTTAATTTTGTGAGGTCTGAGTTCATCTCCGGAATCCTCAGTGGTTCAAATGGTTAAATGTTCAATTACTAACCAAAAGGTTGGCAGTTTGAACCCACCCAGAGGCATCTTGAAAGAGAGGCCTAGTGATCTGGTTCCTAAAGGGCATAGCCTTGAAAATGCTGTGGAGCATTTCTACTCTGCATACATGGGCTTGGGATAAACTCAATGGCAACTAATTTGTTTTTTTATTTTGTTCTGTTTTACTCCATCTCCGTAGTTCAGTTTCTGAGTTTACTGGTAATGTTTGGGTTTAAAGTGCCCTCAGTATAAGTGTTCTTTGTGTTTTATCTGGGATACGCTGTTAAATGCTAAACTGTGACTTTCCAACACCAACCCTTCCAGGAGTCCTCTGTCAGTGAGCCCCTAAGAGCAGGTCAAGCATGTTTTCAAGATCGTAAATGCCAGAATTGAGGTCCATGACGGAGGCTTAAAGAAAGCAAGACTTTAGATGACTAATTGAATTCATATGTATTTTCTAAGGATCACATTGGAAAAAACTATTAATTCATGGCTCAAACCACCTAACAATGCTTCTTGGGGCAATAATAGTAATAACATTACCACTTATTAAGTATTTACTACTGGCCAAGTACTGCGCTAAACACTTTGTGTGCTTTGTATTGATTGATCTTTATAACTGGTTGTGTTATCCAGGTGCCGTCGAGTCGGTTCCTACTCATAGCAACCCCATGCACAACAGAATGAAGCACTACCTGGTCCTGTGCCGTCCTCATAATCATTGCTACGGTTGAACCCATTGTTGCAGCCACTGTGTGAATCCATCTCATTGAGGGTCTTCCTCTTTTTTGCAGACCTTCTACTTTACCAAACATGATGTCCTTCTCCAGGGACTGATCCTTCCTGATAACATGTCCAAAGTACCTGAGATGAAGTCTCACCATCTTTGCTTCTGAGTAGCATTCTGGCTGGACTTCTTCCAAGACAAGTTTGTTCCCTCTTCTAGCAGTCCATGGTATATTCAATATTCTTCTCCAACACCATAATTCAAGTGCATCAATTCTTCGGTCTTCCTTATTCATTGTCCAGCTTTTGCACGCATATGAGGTGATTGAAAATACCATGGGCTTGGGTCAGGCACACCTTAGTCCTTAAGGTGACATCTTTGCTTTTTAACACTTTAAAGAGGTCTTTTGCAGCAGATTTGCCCAATGCAATACATCATTTGATTTCTTGACTGCTGCTTCCATAGGCATTGATTGTGGATCCAAGTAAAATGAAATTCTTGATGACTTCAATATTTTCTCCATTTATCATGATGTTGCTTATTGGGCCAGTTGTGAGAATTTTTGCTTTCCTTATGTTTGGTTCTGGTTTTTCTTTATAGTTACCCTATGATATAAGTGCTACTATGTTTATTTCATAGATAAGGAAACCAAGATTAGTTTAAGGAGTTTAAGCAATTCCAGAGTCTCATTGTTAATAAGTGGCAGAGCCAAGATTCCAGCCCAGTTCTATCTTACTCTCAGGCCCATGCTATAATCACTTTGCTATACTACTTATGTATTTGTGCCAACTCATCTGTAGGTTGATAGTTTACAAATACAGAGGATGGCTCAGATCAGTTCTGAAAAAACATAGTGTAGTATTTTTCTTCTGCCTAGTTGAGAGTGACATCTCTAAGAAGATGTCTTGTAAGTCAGAGGCACAAGGCAAATCATGGGCTATGACTATGCCAGGACCTGGTATAAACAAACATCCAGTATGTTTCACATATCACATGGGGTATACTTATCCTCCATCTCTACTTATAGATTTTATTATTTTATTATTATTTATATCATAATTCCACATACACATGCACATACCCTAAGCATCACCTTCAATCCCAACCAGTGCCAGCTGCAAGGGAGACTGGCTTACAGCACACAACACATGCCTAACTGTACACATCATGGAGCTTTGCAAATTGCCCTTCACAGGTCTTCTATAGCCACGGTGCCAGGATTTCTAGGTCGAAGGTAAATTTAAAATGAGTTATTAAGAGATTACCATCCAGTTTCACTACTCTAGAGTCACAGGAGAATGGAGAAATGAGCAGGTATGGCTAGAATGCCTTTTGCATTCCTGCTCACTGCTCCTGCCCACGTGGAATCCATTAGATCAGAGACGTTGGCACCTCACTGATCACCAAGCCTGGGGGCTGGGGTGGAGAGCTGTGGCCAGGACTTTGGAAATCAACCCTGTCAGGTTAAGCCTATTGAGTTAAAGGCAATTCCCAATTTTCATAGGAAATAGAAACTATGGGGTAGAGAAAATGTGGAGGATGTCTTCTAAAGCGGTAGCTAAGTCATTCAGCATGTGAGTATGAGATTAGCAGTGAAAATCGGATTTCAATATACATGCTCCCAACTCTCTTCTCTCTATCCATCCTTCCTTCTCTCTAAGTAACGCAGAAAATAAAAGAGCCAGCCCTCGTGAAAGGCAGCACACAGGAGGAGATGTCATAAAAGTCGTGCTAGAGCTAAAAGTCTGAGGAGCTATTCAAGTGCTGTTGACTTAACAGGAACCAACTGTGTTTTTTTATGAACAGATCTAAATCATACCAGATCCTGCAGGGCTGGTTTTGAAGAGAGGCCCCAAGACCATTTTCTCTTACATAGCTGTGTCTTGTACGTGGCTGCGAGCATAGAGGCACAACAGAGCTGGTCTCGGTTAGAGGCGTTACTTTCTACGTTTGTTGCTGGTCTTTCCCAGAATGAAATGCTACGGGCTTCAGTTTAATGGTTCCCAAAATGTTAACGTAACACACTTTCTTCTTTTGTTCCTGTCGGAAGAGAACACGCATCTTCATTTACACATCTGCCTCCACTCATTTGGTGGGTTCGAAGAAGGTCAACAGCAGAAGAAGGTCCAGGTCAGTACTTGTAAGGTACACTCCCCAATATACAAAACCAACTCGAGGTCCAGCGTGGTAGGGCTCTCGGACTCTGGCCCCACTCGGGGCCTCCATGAGCCCCGGCAGTGTCAGGACCTGATCGCAGCAAAGAGAAGATAGTTAACACAGGAACACGTCTGTGATGGCACCTCTGGGTGGGAGAGAGTGAGGGAGTGGGTGGGGTCCCTCAGAAGAAAGGGGAGTATTTCCTCTGGGAAACTGGGGCAGGCTGGTGGAAATATGTTTCCAAGCCTAACTCCAAGGGAGAGACAGGTTTGGGATTCACGCAGGAGTGTGTGTGGGTGGAGCTGAGTCCGAGTCAGTCCTAGGCAAGGAGGACATAACTCATCTCACCCGGCTGCTGCAGATCAAATGGCAGGAATGCTCCCTTGGAGCTGGGGCTGTCCGTCTGGCAACCAGCCCCACGTATTTCTCCACAGATTCATCATTCCTCCCTGCGTGCTGTGTGCAAACTGCCTGCTTACAAAACAATCTGACCATTGCCAGATGTGGGCTCCAGGCCAGCTTTTACATAATTCAGGCTTTTCTTTGCTCAAGATGGTACAATTTAAAGGGGACTTAGAAGTTCTGTTTTAATCTCCCCTGCTCCCCCTTCCCTCCCCTCCCTTTCATGCTTTTCCTCATCTCTGCAGCAAACTCTGTCACCCAAACACATGGGGAAACTTTATTGTGTGGTGGTGTACATTAATACATACAGCTGAAAATAACAAGCCCATGTATTTCCCTTATGCTTGCTAAAAATTAAAATAACTCTTAGGATCTGCTGTCTGCCTCCTGTTGGCCAGCTCTTGTTTTCCACATGTGTTTCTCCACCAAGCTTTCAGAGCTCAGATACCTGGTCAGAAATGTGAGGGAGAGGAGGGGCGCATCACCCGGCATGGTGGAAGTGCATCCATTTTATTCCTGATATCCAAGGTCATCTTTTCTAAGTTCAAGTTCTCTTCTCATATAAGATCAAAGTACTGCAGAGAGCCCTGATAAGTAAGCACTGACAAATTTATGTTTTAAAGTCAGGGCTAAGTTGGTACTTTGCCACTGTCTTAGTCATCTACTGCTGCTGTAACAGAAATACCACAAGTGGATGGCTTTAACAAAGAGAAATTTATTCTCTCACAGTCTAGTAGGCTAGAAATCCAGATTCAGGGCATCAGCTCCGGGGGAAAGCTTTCTCTTTTGGCTCTGGAGGAAGGTCTGTATCGCCAATCTTCCCTCGGTCTGGGAGCGTCTCAGTGCAGGAACCTCACGTCCAAAGGACGCACTCTGCTCCCGGTGCTGCTTTTTTGGTGATATGAGGTCTCCATGTCTCTCTGCTCACTTCTCTCTTTTATATCTCAAAAGAGATTGGCTTAAGATACTACCTAATCTTGTACACCTCATCAATATAACTGCCGCTAATCCATTTTATTACATCATAGTGATAGCATTTACAACACATAGGAAAATCACATCAGATGATAAAATGGTAGACAATCATCTGGGAATCATGACCTAGCCAAGTTGACAGATACTTTTGGGGGACACAGTTCAATTCATGACAGCCACTGACCAAGCAGGTCATAGATTCTGGGGATTTTAATTGCCATTTCTTTATTCTAGTGAGTTGGCCCCATCGCATTTCGTGAGGGTTCAAGCTTTTTCATCTGTGTTTCATCCGAAAGATGGTAGGGCAGGGGAAGCCACAGCTAGGTTTAGGGAGAGTCACATTTTCTAGCACACATGTTTTGAGCGATCTTTGGGGATGGCCAGAATCTCTCTCTCTCTCTCATACACACACACATACACATA
Source organism: Trichechus manatus latirostris (assembly GCF_000243295.1). Classification (NCBI taxonomy): domain Eukaryota; kingdom Metazoa; phylum Chordata; class Mammalia; order Sirenia; family Trichechidae; genus Trichechus; species Trichechus manatus. The sequence continues at coordinate 4,470,678 of NW_004444082.1, read as the reverse complement.
CACTACAGTCAGTTCAGCCTCTCCCAATTACAATGGAAAGTCAAACACCCAATTGATGTTTCAACTTCCCCACGTATTAACTCTCTCCAACTAGAAGTAGCCGGCAGAGTCGGCCAACCATATGCCACATGGTGGTGGAGAAGAAAGTCTTAGCAGGAAGAGAAGAGGTCCGGGGTGTGAGGGGCAGATTACAGACACTGAGCAGGCACTCAAGCAGCCGCTGAGGAACCGAAGGACCTGGTTCCCTTGGCAGAAGAGTTTCACAAGATGGACATGTTGGATAGCAGTGAGCTTCCAGGATTCCGAAGAAAAAACTTACCTAACCATTCTCTCCCTCAGTTTCCTCATGGGTAACACAGAGACAATAGAAGCACCCCTCATGGGGCTGCAGGAGAGAAAAATGAGACAATCCAGGCAATAAGCCTGCCCAGTGCCAGCATGAGGGAAGTGCTCCCTAAGTGCTTTGCTTGTTTTGATGATAATTGTCATTACTACTGTTTTACCATGGCTCTGCCACCTGCCTTATCTGCTCTGGCAACTCACAAATGCCCTTCATGCCTCAGTCTTCTCATCTAGAAATAGAAGTAATAATACCACTTCACATAGTTGTCGTACTTCATAAGATCTAACAATAATTGATAAGACTTAAAAGGGAAAGAACTTTGCAGCTTCTGAAGTGTTCTATATCAGTAGGAGATAAGGTAAAGATAAGGGTATTAAGGCCATGCTTATTCAAGATAGGCAAACCCAGAGGCCTCTCAGCATCTTCAAAGTCAGAACTTACCCAACATTCTCCCAGCATCTTACAATGTCATGAATTTTCTCTTTGAGTTATTTTATTACTGGTAGATAACTGGACTAATAAAAAAAAATATGACCACTTTCCTTGGTTTAGTCAAGATTTTTTCACCTTCTTTCAAAACCCACACACATTTTCAGGGTCTGAAAAATGTTCTGGAACATTTTCTTGAAGTGCGTGTATCTGAACATCTGTTTGTCTAGCAGGCTTGGATGCATGGTGAAAAGGGCATCTCTTGGGGTTTCTGGACGGACCACCAGCAGGAAGAATGAGAGCCATCCCCAAGAAGTGTGGGCGGCTTGATTTGGCAGAGCGATGTCAGAGAGTGTGCAGTGAGATGTGTTCAAATCTAAAATAATTCCACTGCTAATGTCCATCAGCACAGAAAACAAAGGAAATTTAAAAAATTATCCTGACCTGAAGCATATCCACTGACCAACCTTGATGATGTCATATTGAGAAGCCAACATGGCCATTCCACGATGACAAAGACTTTTCCTTGGTGAAATATAAAGCGTTTCTAGATGCAGGACCATTGAGACTGTGATAGGCCTGGTAGCGTGCTCTTACACATGACCCTGAGGACAGCCCACCGTATATGGTATGGTTATTTCCCATGCATAGATCAATAGAAGAAAGTCAGCACTGGAGGCTGCCCCCAAATCCAATGGCTTCCTCTAGCTGGCAGGTGAGTGTGCTGCCCCTACATGCCCAGTCCCCGGGACTATCGGCCCTGCTTTTACTCTTGTCTTGCTTACTCCAGCTCTTGCTTCTCCAAAATCATTTTTCAGAGAAGTATATTGAAACTCCAAACTTTTCCAAATGTAGAGATCATTTTCCCATGATTTCTCTGTGCATCCATCAAAGAAAAACTCAGCCTTGATTCCTAGGATGGTGTTAGATTTAATCCTGGGTTAACCCGGGGAGGAATGTGAAAATAGGGTTACCCTAGAAGAGGGTTTGGCATCCCTTTTCCAATAGAAGCAGAATTTGGATGCAGAAACTTGGTCATCTATAGAAATATCTTGGGAGAAACAGTGTGGTGTAGAGGAAAAAGCACAGGCTTGGACCCTGGACAGTCCTGGAATTGAACATTGCCTCAACAATTGCTAACTGTGCCAGCCTGAGTTTCAATTCCCTTATCTATACAGTGGAGATAACACTGACCCCTGAAAGTGACTGTGGTGCTTAAAGATAATGTATGTAAGTTCCTGGCTCATAATACGCAATCAAAAAGTGTAAATTTGTGATTTTATTAAAATATTGGTGTCTTATGGGTGTCCATGATCATTTAAATTTTGGGTGCTAACTTAGTTTTAACCAGAACACTCTAGCTGTTTCCATCCTCCATGTGGAAATGTTTCTCAAATGTACACATTCATTTATTTTCCCACCTTAGAACTGAGAATAATTTAATGTTTCTGTGATAATTAAGGACCCTGCAGTGCCCTGGGGCAATCATTCTGCAGTGAAACCTTCTTTTTATTTGGTACTTAGATGCACGTGTGAAAAGCTGTGTGGACCCAGGGAAGGACAGCAACCCCGACAAGTGAGTAGGCTATTTGTATTAAATAAATCTCTGCTATCAGAGTACTTCATGAGGGTTTCTCTTTTCCTTTTCAAAGCAGATTGGGAACTGTGTGTAGGGGATGTCTACTGAGGGTTGGTTCCTAGTTAAGCAAAGTTTCATTTACTCTTCATTGATGACACACACGTGTCTTCTCCAAGCTGAGAGGAAGTGTCACCCATGGCAGAAGTCCAACTTCAGCAGAACCACAGACCAGGCTGGGCCTTTATGATAAGAATGAAATCAGAACTCCTTAACTCATCTGTCTCCCCATGTTTGTTAGTAACATGGAACACTTGAATTATTCCAAAGGAAAGGAAGTGCAGAGATGGGAGATGAGAAACCAGCCCATATTTTTCTTATTAACTCCTTCGGAGGGTTCAGTGGGAATCAGTCACAAATTTTAGGAAAGGGGAGACACATTTTGTTTGGTCCTAGATGATTAGATTCCGAGTTTAAATGCTGAGGGAAGGGTCTTTGTTTGCCTCTGGATGAGATCGACCACTGTGTCTCCCACACCCCAGAAAATCTTGCGACAGCTTCCTCGGCCCCAACACCAAACGGCCTTTACCGAGCGGCAGTCCAGTGAGTTAAGTGTAAATGAGTCAGAAACATACGGATTGCATTTCCCTGAGAAAAATGAAGGGGCAAAGTGCTTGGGAAAATGCATTATGGATTTTGTCATGGCCAAAAAGGATGTAGACTACTGCAGACACTCATTAGATGCCAAATGTGAGCCTACCAGGTCAGGCGCTGTCTGCGGGGGGGTGTGATCATGTAAGCCACACAGCCTAGGAGCTTTACCAAGACAACGTCCATCCATGCAACCAAGGCCTGCTGATGCAGCAGAGCCAAAAGGAGTATACACAGACAAGATAATAACGCTGACTATCATCACAGGGGCCCTGGACGCAGTGAGTTAAAGTGCTCATCTGCTAACCGAGAGGTCAGCAGTTCGAACCCACTAGCCACTCCACAAAACAAAGACATGGCAGTCTGCTTCCATAAGGATTACAATACAGCCTTGGAAACCCTATGGGGCCGTTCTACTTTGTCCAGTAGGATCACTAGGGTTGGACTTGACTCGACAGCAGTGGGTTTTTACCATCAAACAGGGAAAACTGTGGGATTTAACTCAATGTGCTTTTTAAGAAAGCCATTCCCATCCCATTTTTTTTAACATTCTGAGTTGAAAACTATCCAGTGGGAGAATCCATGGAAAGGGTTGCTATATGATTGTGGCTAGTACATTAAAAAAAAAAAAAAAAAAAAAATCTTAAAATTGGTTAGCTGTATGTGGATCCTTCAAATTTTAACAATCTCTCTAAAGATTGTTGTTAAAATGGATGAAAGAGGAACTAAAGAGGTGCTCCTAACAGCTAGGTGCCACCAAGTGTGAGAAGGGGACAGTGAAACCCCAGGAGGAGGCCCCCTGGTCCCACCGCAGGCCCTGCCCTCCCAAACAGGGGCTCCTAGAAGCAAGGAACGACTGGCTCCCAATCTAAGGCTTGGAGAGGGCCCTTCATTGTCTCCTGAGCATGAATCACCCAGAACATCACCCTTAGGCCTGGGGAGGGGCTCCAGGGTGAACCTGGAGGACAAACTGGGTGTGTAGGCGAACCCCAAGTGCCCCAGCCTTCCCCAGCACCCCTGAGTCTTCCTAACCCTGCTGGGACAGGTGTATTACTATTCTCTTGGTTCCCCCAGAAAACCTGAGTGCTCTCTCTCGCTCTCTCTGCTTCTCACTGAGTTCCTCCGTTTCTGTTCACGCTCTCTCTGTGTCTCATATTGTCTCTTTTCCTGAGTATTTCTTCCTCAGTCTCTGTTCCCTCTTTGTCTGTCTCACTTTCTCTCCCCAGAGTTTAGACAGAACCAAATCAGTAGGTTTTGTTGTCGTTAGCTGCCCTCGAGTCAACCTCTGACTCATGGAGACCCCATGCACAGCAGCATGAAACACTGCCTGGTCCTGTGCCATCCTTAGGATAAGTTGCCGATAGGACCGTTGTGATCCATAGAGGTTTCACTGGCTGATTTTCAGAAGTAGATCACCAGGCCTTTCTTCCTAGTCCATCTTAGTCTGGAAGCTCCACTGAAACCTGTTTAGCATCATAGCAGCATGCAAGCCTCCACTGATGGACAGCTGCTGGCTGTCAAGATACGCATTGGCCAAGAATTGAACCCAGGTCTCCTGCTTGGAAGGTGTCTTAGTCATCAAGTGCTGCTATAACAGAAATATCACAAGTGGATGGTTTTAACGAAGAGAAGTTTATTTCCTCACAGTCAAAGTAGGCTACAAGACCAAATTCAGGGTGTCAGCTCCAGGAGAAGGCTTCTTCTCTCCGTCAGCCTTCTTCTCTCCAGTGTTCCCCAGGACTAGGAGCTTCTCTGCGCAGGGACCCCGGTCCAAAGGACGTGCTCTGCTCCTGGCACTGCTTTCTTGATGGTATGAGGTCCCCCTGTCTCTCTGCTCACTTCTGTCTTTTATATCTCAAGACATTGCCTCAGGATACAATCCAATCTTGTAGACTGAGTCCTGCCTTACTAATACAACTGCTTCCCATCCTTCTTCATTAACATCATAGAGGCAGGATTTACCACACATGGGAAAATCATACACTACCAGGAATCATGGCCCAGCCATTCTGATACACACATTTTTGGGGGGACATAATTCAATCCATGACAGAAGGTGAGAATTCTGCCACTGAACCACCACTGCCCTCATGAATCAATAGAGGCCGACTGAATTTTCTCCAAGGCTCAGGTGGAAAAAGGAGCTCCTCATTGCCTTTTATAACACCTGGCCTCTCCCAACGTCCATGCTTATTCCTTCCCATGGGAGAAGAACGGCCTAACCAGGCCAACATGTACAGCGAGCTCCTCTTCCTCGCTCTCTCAGAGAGCATCAGCTCTGTCTGCTTCTCCCAGCTGTGTCCCTGGGTTGGGACAGGCTCAGTACAACCTAAGGCATTCTCCAGGGCCACCTTTGTCAGGAGTGAAGGTGACCTTTCAGTTCTCCACCACTAATCTCTATGTCTCATTTTTCAATTGGATCAGAAATTGAGTAGGGAAAAACGAGCGATGGTTCATTCAGCCCCCTCAAAGGCCGCAAGAGTATCCATACCCAAAAGTCTTGACTCCATACTCCTGAATTGTCCTCCTCACTGCTTTGCAGCCTATCTTAACTTCTCAAGTTGTCCTCCTATGCTGTGGCAGTGGTTCTTTAGTCACTGAGATCTGGTTCCCTCCCCTTCCAGTACATGGGGAGATGGTACTTCACCGCATAGTTCAACCAGGTCTTGGTCTTACTTTGACTGATGTGAGTCCCTTCTATGTGGAAACATTTCATCACCGGGAGTGAATGTCCCCCTTCCTTCCCCCAATGTGGCAGTCATGGAAGCAGTGTTGATATAAAGATGCAATGCTGAGCCATCCCATAGAGCACTCTTTTTATACATGGCCAGGTAGTACGTTTCTTAGGCTTTACAGAATGATCTCTGTCTCAACCAATCAGCTCTACATTGCAGTGTGAAATCAGCCACAGGCAATGCATAAATAAATGAGTGTTTCTGTCCCAGTAAAACTGACAAAGCAGGCACAAGCCATATGGCCTAGAGGCCATAGTTTGCCAGCTCCTGACATCGAGGGTGGCTCTTCTAGAGGGTCACCCCGAAACACACCACATCTCAGTCAGTGGGAAATAAGCCTTTGTGATTTTAAGCCCCTGAGCTCAGTGGGTTATTTGTTAGATCAGCGCAGCCTAGCCTGTCCTGACTGATACATGTTCCTTGTCTTGTCTCACCCAGTTCTACATTTCTCAGTCTTAGTCCTGGTCATTTCCATTTACCACCTGTGTTTTCCTCTGCCCCTCTGGCTCACCTTAGCACTATAGAGTTTTTCCTTTATCATCCACGTGGATTTGCATTTATAGTTAAATAGATTGACTTTTATTTCCAGCAAAGATAATAGAGCATCATTTGAGGAAGGGAATATTCAGGACAAATATAAGAGAAATACTGTTAAGTCCAATAGTTTGAAATGCTTCAAGTCTAGAAAAAAGCAACAGAGGAAGAATGTGTATTTGTTCATCTCAGGAATCAGAAGAGAAGGAGTATTTGCAAAGCCTTAATAAGTCTGGAAGAGAAGTCCATGTAAGAGAAAACGGGACAGGCTTCTTGGACAAGCTGGACTGAAACTACTGAACTACATGCAGGCTTGAAATCTTGAGTCCCTTTGTTTGTAAGAAAAGAGGCAGAGGGAGAGAAGGCAGTTTTTCCGGAGTTATTCGGAAAGCCAGTTCTTCCCGTTGCAAACTGTGCTACTCAGAAGCAAATGAGAAATTTCAGGGAACAAAAGTCGCCCTCCCTCTCGATGCAATAACCTTACATTCCCAGCAGGACCCAAACCACATGTTGGTGCTGTGGGTAAATTCTGAAAAGCAGCCGAGGGTAAGAGTTTAATTATAGTTGGCGTGGCTGCACCTTTTTACTCTCAAGACAGGAAGTCCCCTGACTTAACTAGGTTCAACCTCAGCAGACCAAGGGGAGCTCCTTAGGACGGCTCTCCCCCTGCTATTCCCCTGGAGGGGCCTGGGCCAGCCTCATTTGGGGGGCCACAGTAGCACCTGAATGAAAGAGACTGCATTATGTGGTTCCCTGCGGTTAGAGGCCAAAGGACACGCCCTTCAACTTCCTCAAGAGCACTCAATAGAAGTATTAAACCTGCTCTAGGCCAGGCCCCACAGGGCTGTCTGGGAGAGGTGTAGGCAGCTCGGTGAAGGAAATTGACTGCCCTGGGCTCTATCCAGACTCCATGAGATTCTTCTCAGCAGTAGCGTCCTGCTCTCTGAGTAAGGAGGGGAGCAACGTGGGGCCAACCCCCGGCAGAGCTAGAACACTGTGTCTCAACTTTTTTTTTAAGCACATGCTTCTTAATAGATGACTAAAACACTCATACTTCCCTTTAAAATTTATTAAATATGAAAGCAAATTTTGTGACTAAAAACCCACTCAAGCAATGATGAAGTTCAAATATGAGTTATTGGATCCTATCTGACTACCCCTCCTTCAGAATCATTGACCTGGAACTTCTGCTCTTTTTTTATTAATCGATTTCACCTCATCTGTCATCTGTTTTCAACATCTATCCATTTATACCACATAGGTTTTTCATTCAACAAATATTTATCAAGTACCTATTATCTGCTAAAGGAGCCCTGGTGGCACAGTGGGTAAGCACTTGGCTGCTAATTGAAAGGTCAGCCTCTCTGAGGGAGAAAGATGTGGCAGTCTGCTTCCCTAAAGACTACATACAGTCTTGGAAACCCTATGGGGCAGTTCTACTCTCTCGTATAGGATTGCTATGAGCTGGAATCGATTCAATGGCAATGGATTATTATCTACTGAGGTGGGAACTAGTTGTTAGAGAAATAAAGAAAAATAAATCATGTTCCTTGCTTTACAGTAAAATTAAAAAAAGCAAAAAACCTTGCTGTTGAGTCAATTCTGACTCATAGTGACCATATAGGACAGAGTAGCAATGCCACATAGGGTTTCCAAGGAGTGACTGGTGCATTCCAACTGCTGACATTTTGCTTAGCAGCCAAGCTCTTCAAAGAGACAATTTTAATGTTCTATAGGAAATACCATGATGAAGGTACAGGCAGAGTGAGAGTCAGAAGCCACATTTATCCCAAAGGTGGTGTGCTGGTGTATCAGGAAAGACTTTTCTGAAAGAATAAAAGCCTCACCCCTCTCCCCTAACCCTAACCTACTCACCAGGCCTTCATTCAAATGAAAATAAAAGTCATCAAGTTTCACGAAATCAATGAATCTTAAACATCTTGATTGTTTAGTCCATTACCCAAATTTACAGTTGAGAAAACTGGGGCTTGTGAAGGTGTGTACTTTGTCCTTGATCACACAGCTGTTAGTGGTAGAACAGGGACAGAGAGGACCTACTATAAACAACAACTTAGAGTGCTTCCCCGTGTCAGCTGTCCCTTCTGTGGAACAAGCCACCCCAAAACAACAGCCATAGTTTATGTTGCTCACAAACCTGCAATCTGGGCTGGGCTGGCAGGGACAACTCCTCTCCGATCTGGGAGGCATCAGCTGGGGTGGCTCAGCTGGAGCTGGAAGATCCACTTCAAGGCTGGTCCACTCCCACAGCTAATAAGTTGGTGCTTGTTATTGGCTAGACTGTTCAGCTGGGGCTTTGACTGGGTACCTCAGCTCCTCTCCATGTGGGCCACTCCACATGGCTTCTTGGGCTTCCTCACAGCATGGCAGCTGAGTTCCAAAAGTGACGGTTCCAAGAGACAAGAAGCGGAAGCTGCCAATTTCTTAAGGCCTAGACCCAAAAACTGGGATGGTGCTGAGAATCTGCTCCTTTCTCCGCTTGTCTTCATCAGCTGGCTGATGCCTAACAGCCACTCAAAGTCACTTATTGTTGTTGTTGCCGTCAAGTCCACTCCAGCCCATGGCAACCCCATGTACAACAGAATAAAATGTTGCTGAGTTCTATGCCATCTGAAGAGTCCATTGTTGTGGCCACTGTATATTTTGAGTACCTTGCAACCTAGGGAGCTCACGTTTCAGCACTATATCAGTCAGTGTTCTATTGGGATTCTTACAGTTTTCATTGGCTAATTTTCGGAAGTAGATTGCCAGATCTTTCTTCCTAGTCTGTCTTAGTCTGGAAGTTCTGCCAAAACCTGTCCAATATGGGTGACCTTTCTGGTATTTGAAATACCAGTGGCATAGCTTCCAGCATCACAGCAACATGCAAGTCACCACAGTACGACAAACTGACAGATGGGGGGTGACAAAGTCACTTAGAGCAGCCATATTCTATTCATCAAACAGAAGCAAGATTCAAGGGGGAGGAGAACATAGATATCATCTTTCAGTGGGAGGAATGTCAAAGAATTTTTGGTCATCTTTAATTCACTACGTCTGCCCAAGTCATACTGCATTTTGATGGAATTCAAATAATTGGTGGACCGGGCCTGCCTCTCCAAAAGTGGGAGTTGTTATTCCAATTTCCTCAAAGGGCCTGAACGTTCACCTGATCTGAGAGTGCAGCTCCAGGGCCTACCTCCCTGCCATGCTTGTCTACCTGCTCCCTTGCATCCTGGCCCAGTGTCTCCTCCCATGTGTCAGACTGCAAATGTGGAGGACAAGTCTTTTCGACATAGACAAGACACCTTCTTCCTAAAGCCTTTCCTCCTTGATTGCATGACCCAGCATTGTATATTTGACCTTAGGTTTCCAAAGGGGACAGTGTTGAGCAGGTGAAACCCTTGTTTGTGACTTTGGTTGAGTTCTTTATAACTGCTAATCAGTAGTGAATTATGGTGTTGGGGAAAAATATTGACTATACCATGGACTGCCAGAAGAACAAACAAATCTGTCTTAGAAGAAATACAACCAGAATGCCTCTTAGAAGTGAGGATGGCAAGACTTCATCTGGTTAATTTTGGATACATCATCAGGAAAAACGAGTCACTAGAAAAGGTCAGCAAAAATGAGGAAAACCCTCAATGAGATGGATTGTCACAATAACCTCAACAATGGGCTCAAACATATCAAAGATTATAAAGATAGCACAGGACTAAGCAACTATTCATTTCATTATACATAAGGTCACATGAGTTAGAGCTGACTTGAAAGCAACTAACAATAGCAACAAATAGTATAGGGGCCTTTGGCGGTTCAGTGGTAGAATTTTTGCCTTCCATGCAGGAGACCTGGGTTCAATTCCCAGACAATGCACCTCACGCTCAGCCACCATCCATCTTTCAGTGGAGGTTTGTGTGTTGCAGTGATACTAAACAGGTTTCAGTGGAGCTTCCAGACTAAGACAGACTAGGAAGAAATATCTGGCCATCTACTTCCAAAATCAGCCAATGAAAACCCTATGGATCACAATAGTCCCACCTGCAACCAATTATGGGGATGGTGCAAGACCAGGCAGAATTTTGTTCCATCGTGCATGAGGTTGCCATGAGTCAGGGCCAACTGGACCGCAATTAACAACAACAAAAATGAACAGTGTAGGTGGCATTCAGAAGCTGGATCCAGTGAAGGCTCATGCTCGCAAGGTGGCAGATGGATAAATGAGGTCTTCTTCCAATGATGACAGCCTGTGGCAAAAAAAAAACAAGCAGAGGTCATCATGTCAGGGCTTTTTGGCTTAAGCAGTTCTGAGACCAGCACACTCTCCCTGTAAAAATGCATACCTTGCAGAACTGTTGTTATTTTGTCATAGAGACCCTATGTACAACAGAATGAAACACTGCCCACTCCTGTGCCATTCTCACAATCGTTGCTATGTTTGATCACATTGTTGCAGCCGCTCATCTGGGGTCTTGAAAGTTAGCAAGCAGCCGTCTAAGATGCATCAATTCCTCCCAACCACCTGGAGTAAAAGAGAATGAAGAACACCAAAGACACAAGGAAAATATTAGCCCAAGAGACAAAAGGGCCACATAAACCAGAGACTCCATCACCCTGAGACCAGAAGAACTAGATGGTGCCCAGCTACCACCAATGACCACCCTGACGGGGAACACAAAAGAGAGTCCCTGACCGAGCAGGAGAAAAGTGGAGTGCAGAACTCAAATTCTAATAAAAAGACCAGACTTAACAGTCTGACTGAGACTGGAGGGACCCCAGGAGACATGGACCCGGACTCTCTGTTAGCCCAAAAATAAAACCATTCCCAAAGCCAGCTCTTCAGACAAAGATAAGACTGGACTATGGGACATAAAATGATATTCGTGAAGAGAGTGCTTCTTAGCTCAAGGAGATACATGGGTCTAAATGGACAGCTCCTGTCCGGAGGCAAGATGAGAAGAGAGAAAGGGGCAGGAGCTGGTCGAATGGACATGGGAAATGCAGGGTGGAAAGGAGGAGTGTGCTGACACAGTATGGGGAGAGCAACTAAGTTCACATAGCAGTGTGTGTATAAATTTTTGTGTGAGAAACTAACTTGAACCGTAAACTTTCATTTAAAGCACAGTAAAAAAAAAACAAATATTGCAGCCACTGTGTCAATCCATCTCATTTTCCCTAATCCTCTACTTTACCAAGCATGATGTCCTTTTCTAGGGACTGTTTCCTCCTGATAACACGTCAAAGTATGTGAGTCTCACCATCCTTGTTCTAAGGAGCATTCTGGCTGGTTCTTTCAAGACAGATTTGTTCTTCTGGCAGTCCATGGTATATACAATATTCTTCCCCAACACCACAATTCAAAGGCATCAATGCTTCTTCAGTCTTCTTTATTCATTGTCTAGCTTTTGCATGCACATGAGGTGATTGAAAATACCACAGGCTTGGGTCAGGCACACCTTAGTTCTCAAAGTGACATCTTTGCTTTTTAACACTTTAAAGGGGTCTTTTGCAGCAGATTTGCCCAATGCAATACGTCATTTGATTTCTTGACTGCTTCTTCCATGGGCATTGATTGTGGATCCAAGTAAAATGAAATCCTTGACAACTTCAATATTCTCTGTGTATCATGATGTTACTTATTGGTCTAGTTGTGAGGACTTTTGTTTTCTTTACGCTGAGGTGTAACCCATATTAAAGGCTGTAGTCTTTGATCTTCATCAGTAAGTGCTTCAAGTCCTCTTCACTTACAGCAAGCAAGGCTGTGTCATCTGCACATGGCAGGTTGTTAATGAATCTTCCTTTAATCCTGATGCCCTGTTCTTCTTCATATAGTCCACCTTCTCAGATTAGTTGCTCAGCATACAGATTGAATAGGTATGGTGAAAGGATACAACCTTGACACACACTTTTCCCGACTTTAAACCACACAGTATTCCTTTATTCTGTTTAAATGACTGCCTCTTGGTCTATGTACAGATTCCTCATGAGCACAACTGAGTGTTCCAGAATTCTCATTCTTTGCAATGTTATCCATAATTTACTATGATCCACACAGTCGAATGCCATGCAGAATTGTAGCAAAGAATAAATAAAATAATGCAAATATAATGTAAGTAAAGCGCTTAGGCCAGAGTGCCTGGCACTGGTTAGAGCTCAGGAATGAATGTTTTAGGACCACCAGAACTGAGTGGTTTTGTTTCCACGTGTTTCTTCTTGAACAACCACATGTTTTCAGAATTATCGTACTTAGAGGGGGAGGGCAGACCTGAGGAAACACAGCTGCATCCCCCCATGCTTCATAGGGAGCCACAGCCCGCCCCTTTGTTCAAGAACTGTGAGGTCAAGTGACTACCGGGACCCTCGGAATCTCTATCTCAACCCTGCGGCACCGCCCTTTTCCTGTCTGGGATGGACCCTTACTTTCATGGTACAGTGGACTGAGAGTTTCAGAGTTTGCTGCAGGTCAAGTAAGTTTACCTTTGTGACTCCTTCGTGACCCACCTCCAGCTTATGTCCACACTACACATATCTCAGACCACTGGGTCTGACCCCTGGCTCTGCTACACAGGTCACTAGGCGACTGGGCACTTCTTTGCACAATAGGGGTAAAAGTAACATCTAGACGGTCAAGTTGTGAGAATTAAGTTCCCTGCCAGTAAGCTCCAAGAGGGTAGAGGTCTTGGTAGATTACATACACTGATATATCCAGATGCCTAGAACAGTGCCTGAAACTTAGCAAATACTTAGTGTCATGGATTGAACTGTGTCCCCCCAAAAATGTGTGTAACAATTTGGCTAGGCCATGATTCCCAGAACTGTGTGGTTGTCCTCCATTTTGTGATTGTAATTTTATTTCAAAGAGGATTAGAGTGGAATTGTAACACCACCCTTACTCAGGTCTCATTCCTGATCCAATGTAAAGGGAGTTTCCCTGGGGTGTGGCCTGCACCACCTTTTATCTCTTGTAAGAGATAAAAGGAAAGGGAAGCAAACAGAGAACTGGGGACCTCATGCCGTCAAGAAAGCAGTGCCAGGAGCAGAGTGCATCCTTTGGACCGGGGTCCCTGAGCCGAGAAGCTCCTAGTCCGGGGGAACACTGATGAGAAGGCTGAGAGAGAGAAAGCCTTCCCCTGGAGCTGACACCCTAAATTTGGACTTTTAGCCTACTTTGACTGTGAGGAAATAAACTTCTCTTCATTAAAACCATCCACCTGTGGTGTTTCTGTTATAGCAGCACTAGATGACTAAGACACTTAGTAAAGGTTTTCTTTGTAACAGTCCAGTATTGTTGCTGTTACCACTTACGGCGCCTGTCCACCCATGCTCCTTCTGAGGGAACCTCTGCCCACAGCCCTCTTTATACCTGGCCACAGCTAATGGGACCAGGACAAGGACAGCCAATCCCTAAGCCGACCAGAGATTATACAGGCTGGACCAACCAGACTCCTGTCTCCGGAACAGGAACAATATTCCTGATGTATAGACAGGAACGTGCAAAGCTGAGTCAGGTCTCTGGGACAGCCCTAACAGACCTGGGCAAGGGGAAGGCTGTGCCTGCAGCTCTTCACCTCCTGTCAACTCTCAGCACCTTAAACGTGTCATCAGTAAAACAGAAAACTGGAAGTGAAGTCATACTCCATAAGAAGATCATACGCAAATAACATTTCAGATTTAGGGAGACAGAGAGTCTTGGGACATCTAGACAGCCATTTGAAGAAGAAAAATAATTAGATCCCTATCTCAGCCCCTATACCAAAAGAAATTATAGATAAATGTTTTAAATTTTAAAAAAAGTGAAGAAAATAAAGGTTTTTAAATTAATACTGCATTATGCAAGATCTTTCTAAGAATAACACCAAGCCCAGAAGCCATGGAGAGAATTATTGATAAGTGTGTCTACAGAAAAATGTCAAGCGTCTGCATAGCAAATAATAATAATGATGCTTTTCATGCTGAAAACAAAGTTAAAAGAAATGTGACAGGCTAGGAAAGTATTTGCAACCCGTATGTCAAGGGGCTAACTTCCAATATACTTATAAAATACATATTTAGTAAACACAGAAAATTTCTGGGGGGGAAAACAAAAAAAAGAAAGAAAGAAAAACAGAAAAACGTTAACAGTTATTAGTGGTTAAGTGCTATGGCTGCTAAGCAAAAGGTCAGTAGTTCAAATCCACCAGCCTCTCCTTCTGTCCTATAGGGTGGCTATGGGTCGGAATGGACTCAACAACAATGGGTTTGGGGTTTTTTTTGGTTTAGGGAGAGGGATGGAGAAGGAGATTAAGGTTTTTTTTTTTTTTTTTCAATTTATCCTCACCTTTACTGATTGAAGGTTTTGTCTCTGTCACTCCTATAATTAAAAAATATTAACAAACAGCTTCCTTGAAAGCTTTAAGCTACTGGAATAAGCTATGTCAGTAATTCTAGGCATCAGCTGGCTGGGTGAGGAGAGCATTTGTAAGCAAGGCACCTTTCCCACACTCCCAGAATCACCTCTAGTAGGCAATGGGCCAGGGATGAGACAAAATACTTCAAAAGGCTTCAAAGTATTGCATATATGACAATAATGTGTAACATATATGAATATAACTATTTAATTCAAATATATTTTATGCTACTAAGGAAGGCTGATACAACCTAGAGAAAGATGAGTGTTCCAACTTTTTCAGCCTTCCAGGACAACTCTTTCTTTGTAGTGACCATATAAAATGGCTCAGGCCCCCTTTATGGGACCACAGGAAGCCCGGCTGTTCTGGCCAGTGTGTGAAGTGTTTTGTCCTCTTGTCTCGCTTTGCAGCCCTAGCTCTGTATTCCTGCTCCTGGCTCACTCACCCTCGCCGTTCCTGCAGGCTACCCAGGCTTGTCCTGGTCTGGCCCTCAGAGTTTGGACACAGGCACCCTCATTTCTGGGGCAACCTGTGGCAACGTTGAGACTGCGCTGTGAGGGTTACCTAGCTCCCTGAGTTAGCGGACGTCAAAGCTAATTACTCTCAGCTCTCACTTCTCCCCCAGGCCACCAGCCAAGCCCCAGGGGGCAGTCCCTAGAGCCTCCTCTCCCCGGGGGCCTCACCGCGGAGCAGAGGGTCTTCTCTGTGCCCTTGCTCTCAGCCTCCAGGCTCCCAAACTCTGGTCTCCGGGCCAGCCAGAGGGAAAAAAAATCCAGTGAATCTCTCGGAAGTGCACTTTCCCTTTTCAGGCAGGGAAAGTCATTTGCCAATTTCCACAGTTATGGCACTGTTCCTGGTCTCATCCATTCTCTCAAGACTCAGCCACACATGCTACCTTGGCAGAACTAAAATGTTCTTTAATTGAAGTGTTGTCCCAAAAAAGAGAGCGGCTCCTTCCCCAAGTTCTCCCCAAAGCTGAGTCCCCCCTTCCACCAGTAGAGTACATGAAGGACTGCAGGCTGTTTTTTAAAGAGATTGTTGAATTCACCTGCCACAGCAGTAAAGACGCACACTGGTAGCCTGGAGAAGTCCTTAGAGAACCTCTCCCCATCCTGAGAGGCAAAAGGACTTGCTCGAGGTCACCAGCTGTTTAGCAGCAGTGTGGGCTTGGGTCCAGACCACTCTAGTCCAGTGCTTTCTGTACAATTCTGTGCAACAACTCTCCTAATGCCTTGTTATTGATTGAATTGTGGCCCCAATAATGTGTTGTAAATCCTAACCTCTGTGCCTGTGGTTATAATCCCATTTGGGAATGGGCTGTCTTTGTTATGTTAATGAGGCAGGATTAGTGCAGGGTGTGTCTTGAGTCAATCTGTTTTGAGATATAAAAGAGATTAAACAAGCAAGCAAGAGAAGCAGAGATGGGAGAAGAGAGATGCCAAGCCACATGAAGATCATCCAGGAGCGGAAGGTCAAAGAGACAAGGACCTTCCTCCAGAGCCAAGAGAGAGAGAAAGCTTTCCCCTAGAGTCAGCACCTTGAATGCAGACTTCTAGCGTCCTAAACTGTGAGAAAATTAATTTCTATTTATTAAAGCTACCCACTTGTGGTATTTCTGTTATACCAGCACTAGGTAACTAAGACATGCCTCTTCTGCATGCATTTATTTCCCAAGAGTCTTTCTAAAGGATAAAACAGAGAGCTGGCATCCTCATGATTCACTATATTGTCAAAACAATGTGTACAGCCCTGCCTGAATGGTGCAGATCAATTCCATTTATCATCTCCTCATGCTCTCTGGCACGCTGGGCATGGGTTACCTGAGTCCTTCTTCCCCAGCCTTAATCAAAATCACACAAGGAATTTTAAAAAATGGAATCCAGATCTCTGGGGAAGGCAAAGAGGTGGAGGCAGGCCTATCTTAATTTTTTTTTACTTAGGTGTAACTGATGTACAATAGGAGCCCCTGGTTGGTGCAAATGGTTAACACACTCAGCTGCTAACCAAAAGGTTGGAGGTTCAAGTTCAACCAGAGGAGCCTTGGAAGAAAGGTCTGGTGATCTACTTCCAAAGAGTGAGCTTTTGAAGACCTTTGGGAACACAATTTTACTCTAACACACATGCGGTCACCAGGAGCCGGAGTCCACTCAATGACAACTGGTACTGGGATGTACAATAACTGCACTCACTTAAAAGGTACACTTTGATCAGTGTTGTCGTATATATACACCCATGAAAGCATCACCACAATCAAGAACGTGCACATTTCCATCATCCTGAAAGTGTTCTTGGGTCCGTTTGTCATCCATTCCTCCCTTTATCCTCCATTCTTTGGCAAACTTTGATCTGCTTTCTGTCTCCATCGATAGTTTGCAGTTTCTAGAAATGTCTACAAATGCATTCATACAGCATGGCCTTTTTAAAGCCTGGCTTATTTCACTCAGAATAATTATTTTGAGATTCATTCATGTTGTTGCATGTATCAATAATTAATTCATTTTTATGGCTCAGTGGTCTTCCATTGTACAAATATACAACAATGTATTCATCCATTCACCTGTTATGGTGTTGGGAAAATAAAACATTCCTTCCAAGAAAAACATCCCTCCATACCCACAGAAGAGAGAAAGAACTATCTTTACTATTGAGCAAGCACCAACAAATTTACATGCATGCAATGTAGAATGAAAATGACAACAAAATTAGAAAAAAAAATGACACATTTTTTACAGCAACAGAAGAAAAGACAACTTCTCATACCTTCAAGGGACAAACATCTGCTCCTTGTGACTGTCCCTGTACCTCTCCTGTGAGAGAGCCCAGAGCTAATTCCCGAGGTGTGTTTTTACCTAGAGGCTAGTTGGTCTGGGACCTAGGAAATATCTCCACATTGGTAAAACTGGTGCCTGGCTTAATCCCTAGAGAGATTTATCTTTCCAAAGATCAGAGCAAGGACTCAGATTAACTATGTCTCCAAAAAGCACTCTAAGAAGAGGGGAAAGAAAAATGTTCTCTTTACTCGTTATAAATGGAGAAAATAATTTGTATTATTTGTGTTTTCCCTTACAATGAATATTTGAGTTTTCCCAATTTGGGGCTATTTCAAATAAAGCTGCTATGAACATTCATGCACAATATGTTTCTGTTTCTCTTGAGTAAATACCTAGGAGTGGAATGGATGGGTCATATATTTAACTTTTAAAGAAACTACCAACTGTTTTCAAAAGTGGCTATACCATTTACATTCCCACCAGCAGTGTATGAGTTCTTGTTGTTCCACATTCTTGTCAATACTTGGTATCGTCAATCTCTTAATTTTAGCCAATCTAATGAATGTGCAATGGTATTTTGTTGTACATTTAACTTGTCTTTCCTGATGACAAATTATGTTGAGCATCATGTCATGTTCTTAGTGGGCATTGTATATATTCTTTTGTAAATGTCTGTTCAAATCTTTTGCCTGTTTTTTGTTGAGTTGTTTGTATTCTTATTACTGGGTTGTAAGAAGTCTTAATATATACTCCATACACGTTCTGTCTGATATTTTCTCCCAGTGTGAATCTTGCTTTTTTTATTTTCTTAATGGTACCTTCGGAAGGAGAAAAATTAAAGTCCAATTAATTTGTTTTTCATTTATGGTTCATGTTTTTTGTTTTCTATCTGAAAAACCTTTGCCTATCCCAAGCTGACAAATATAGCACCTATGTTTTCTTCCAGAAAATTTTTTATAGCATTAGCTTAGGTCTCTGATCCATCTCAAGTTAATTCTTTTGGATGATGTGAGTCAATGTTCATTTTTTTCCATATAGATAGCCAGTTTTTCCAGTTCCATTTGTTTAAGAGACACACTTTCCCCCATTGAAGCCTTGGCAACTTGGTAGAAAAGCAATTGACTATATACGTGTGGATCTATTTTTAGACTATTCTTTTCCATTGATCTATATGTTCATCTTTTTGTCAATGCAAGGCTATCTTATTTATTGTAGTTTTACAGTGGGTCCTACAATCAGGTACAATGAGGCCTCCAACTTTTTTCCCCTTTTTAAAAATTGCTTTGGTTTTTTTAGATCTTTCACATCTCCATTAAATTTTAGAATCTCTTTGTTGATTTCTTAAATTTCATTTTGAAATTGTTTGCTGCTAGTACATGCAAATATATATTTTTATATATATATATTAATATTAACCTTGTATCTTGAAACCTTGATAAATTCATTTATTAATTCTAGTAGTTCTTTCATAGATTCCCTGTGTAAATTTTCTACAAAAACATTCAGTATCTGTAAATAGGGACAGTTTTTTTTTCCTCAATATTTATGCCTTGTATTTCTTTTCCTTCTTTATTACAATGGCTATGTCTTCCTGTTTTGCCTTCTCTGGGCAATGGTTTAAACCTCAGTTCAATTCTCTAAGAAAAGGGTCAGCAAACTTTTTCTGTTAAGGATCAAATCTTAGCCTTTGTAGACCATATTGTCTCGTGGAAACTTGACAACTCTGCTATAGTAGTGCAAACACAGGCCTTGATCACGTGTAACTAAACGAGCATAGCAGTGTTTCAATAAAATTTTATTAACAAAAATAGGTGGCTGGCCAGATTTGGCCAGCAGGCTGAACTATACTTGGATGAACGCTGCTCTAAGTCTTTGCTATTCTCGTTTGGGTCTGTCTTGCACAAATGTAGTTCTGGGTTTGGGTTAAAACTTTTGTAGGTGGCTCAAATCTCAGTTCAGCTGTCTACATCTGTGAGGTGATAAGTCTCCTGGCAAAAAGCAATTTGGCCTTTGGTCTTGCTTCCTGAGAGCCAGACCACACCCAAGGCTACTGAGTAGGGGCCAGCCAAAGAGGGACCACCTCGGGCCCCTACGATGACTAAGCCTCAGGAGGCATAATATAGTCTATCTTGGCCACATGGGAAGGCTGATAAGAACCCTGAACGCTGAGGCTGAGATGGGCTTCCTGGTTGGTAAGAATATCGGCTATAGGGAGGGTAGTGCTTCCCCAGGGAACATAGAAGCTTTGTGCTAGTACCCTTCTCAGAGCTGACTCTATGCATCTATTCATTTGCACCCTTTTTGTTGTAATAAATTTGTAGTTGTAAGTATGGTATACTTGCCATGAATTCTGTGAGTCGTTCGAACTCACTCACAGGGACAATGAGAACCAGCAGGGCTGGAGTCTGCCCATATGACTGTCTAAAAGAAGGTGTCCTTCTAGCTTGTGAGCTCTGACCCAGCTCCAGATGGTTAGGGTCAGAGAGAGTGCCACTTGGGCAACTGGCCACGAGCATGGAGAAGTGAGAAGGTGAGGACTGGACTGATCTACACACTTTGTGGATTGGATTCATGCTGATCCTTACCATGCAATTGGCAACAAAAGTGAGATTTACTAAGTTTGCCCTTTACTTAGTGCAATGTCTTTGCTACATTAGTTCGGTTCTCTTCCACACATGACTCAGAGCTAGATGCATGGCTCATATCTAACTTCAGTCCTCATGAGTGGCAGGGGGGAGGGAGAGATGGTTCAGAAGCAGCGAGGAGTTGCCAGACCTGACCTGGTGAGAGCCTGAGCCCTTCAGGCCTGATCAATTCGGGGCTGAGTGGTGAGGGAGGCAAGCAGCTGTGCTCAGGAGGTGGGTTTTCCACACCGGGGGGAGACCCAGTGCCACAGAGTCTACACGGTCACCAAGAACCAGTGAGAAGCAGCCCTCCATCCAGCGAAAGATGAGTAATTGTGTATGGCCTACCGCGTGGATCAAAAATACCCCCCCTTAGGGAAAAACCTCCCTCCCATTTACCTCCCCACTCTCTGCTCTACACTGGTTCCCTGACTGGCTTCAGCAATTGCCGAGTCCCCTGGGCTGCAGGTAGGATCTGTCACACTCCCAGGACCATTCTCCCTGCCATGGAGAGTTAAAAAATGAACAAATAGGGGAAAAAATAAACTGCCGGCTCCCCTAAGCCAGGAACCCAGGGCAGGCACAGCTCCTTTGCTTAGGCACAGGCACAAGGGATCCATGGACTTTGAGTGCCTTTCCCCCCGCGTAGACTTGAGTGGGCCCATCTCAACACCATAGGCCCTCATTACCACAGTACAACAGGGTATATACTGGAAACTTAACTTCAACTGTTTCAGCTGTCAACTGGCAGGTTCTTGACATTTGACAGTGCTCTGTCCATTAAGCAGGGTCTTCACCTACCCATATCAGGGGCCTGAGGACTGGTGGCTCCACCCATACCACATAGACACGGTGATAGGGGTCCAAGAATAAGAGGTGCCCCAAGTCCTTACTGCCAACAGCATTAGGTGCTCATAGTCCGGCTGCAAAACCCACCCACCTACCCAATCTAGGGAACAGGGACACACCTTCCTCCTGGACACTCAGAGGCCGCTGTCAGCCCCCTGCCTTGCTCAGAGTGTGTCCCCCTGATGCAGCCAGATGCCTGTGCCTACACCAATCACCCATGCCTGCCTAGGACTGTAAGTGAGGGCCTACACCCCACACTTGCTGGCTATCTACCTGGGCACCTGAGCTGAATCCATACAGGAGGAGTGGGCAGACTCGAGCTCACATACCTAGTAACAGATCTAACCACCTGGTAACAGGATATTAGAGCTTCAAAGATGCCGATAATCAAACTAGCTCATGTGAGCAGCCAATTTGGCATATCAAAACAAAACAAGAAGCGGGACACAGTAAGCAAACATAAAATAACTAAATATAATAACTTATTAATGGCTCTGAGACAACAGTCAATATCAAATTACATAATGAGGCAATCCATGATGGCTTCAGCAAGCTCCCAAAATAAAGAATCTAGAAATTTTCCAGAGGAGGAAAATTTTTTGGAATTACTGGAGGCAGAATACAAAAGATTAATATACAGAACTCTTCAAGAAATTAGGAAGAAAATTAAGCAAAACACAGAATACGCAATAGAGGAAATTAAAAAGATTAGAGAAGAATATAATGACAAATTTAACAGGCTGCAAGAATCCACAGAGAGACAGCAATCAAAAATCCAGAAGATTAACAAGAAAATTTCAGAATTAGACAAATCAATAGAAAGTCAGAGGAGCAGAATTGCGGCAATGGAAGTCAGAATTAGTGAGACTGAAGATAAAGCACTTGACACCAACTTATTTGAGGAAAAATCAGATAAAAAGATTTAAAAAAATGAAGAAACCCTAAGAATTATGTGGGGCTATATCAAGAGGAATAACCTATGAGTGATTGGAGTACCAAAACAGGGGGAGTAACAGAAAATACAGAAAGAATTGTTGAAGATTTGTTGGCAGAAAACTCCCCTGATATCATGAAAGATGAGAAGATATCTATCCAACATGCTCATCGAACTCCACATAAGGTAGATCCCAAAAGAAAGTCACCAAGACATATTATAATCAAACTTGCCAAAACCAAAGATGAAGAGAAAATTTTAAGAGCAGCTAGGGATAAATAAAAAGTCATCTACAAAGGAGAGTCAATAAGAATAAGCTCAGACTACTCAGCAGAAACCATGCAGGCAAGAAGGCAATGGGATGACATATATAAAGCCTTAATGGAAAGAAACTGCCAGCCAAGAATTATATATCCAGCAAAACTGTCTCTCAAATATGATGGCAAAATTAGGGCATTTTCAGATAAGTAGAAGTTTAGGGAATTGGAAAAAAACAACCCAAAATTACAAGAAATATGAAAGGGAGTTCTCCCGTTAGAAAATCAGTAACATCAGACAACAACCCAAGACTAAAACACAAGACAGAGCAAGCAGATATCAACCCAGATAGGGAAGACACAAAAGTAAATCAAAGCTAAAACACTGAAAATGCAGAAACAGATGTCAATATTAAAAGATGACAACATTAAAACAAAAAACAGGGACTTAAAAAATGTAGACATAGATTTTTCATATGGAGAGGAAGTCAAGGCAACATAAAGAAATAAAAGACTGGTATAAACATAGAAAAATAGGGTAAATATTAAGGTAACCACAAAGGAAACTAACAATCCTACAAGTCAAAATAAAAAACTAGAAAAATATAAAGACTCAGCGAACACAAAATCAACAACGAAAAAGATGAAAATACATAACGAAAAACGACTCAGCACAGACAATTAAGTGGAACAAAGAAACTGTGAACAACACAAAAAAAAAAAGACACCAAAATGACAGCACTAAACTCACACCTATCAATAGTTACCCTGAATGAAAATGGACTAAATGCACCAATAAAGAGACAGAGAGTGGCAGATTGGATAAAAAAAAATGATCAGTCTATATGTTGCCTACAAAAAACACGCCTTAGACTTAAAGACACAAACAAACTAAAACTCAAAGGATGGAAAAAATACATCAAGCAAACAACACTCAAAATAGAGCAGGAGTGGCAATATTAATCTCTGACAAAATAGACTTTAAAGTAAAATCCACCACAAAGGATAAGGAAGGACACTACATAA
>NW_004444082.1:4433713-4446958 GCF_000243295.1 Trichechus manatus latirostris | reverse complement strand
ATAACCCTGATACCAAAACCAGGTAAAGACACCACAAAAAAAAAAAAAAGAAAATTACAGACCAATATCCCTCATGAACATTGACGCAAAAATCCTCAACAAAATTCTAGCCAATAGAATTCAGCAACATATCAAAAAAATAGTTTGTCATGATCAAGTGGCATTTATACCAGGTATGCAGGGATGGTTCAACATTAGAAAAACAATCAATGT
The DNA here is from genome assembly GCF_000243295.1 of Trichechus manatus latirostris. Lineage (NCBI taxonomy): Eukaryota > Metazoa > Chordata > Mammalia > Sirenia > Trichechidae > Trichechus > Trichechus manatus. The sequence continues at coordinate 4,446,745 of NW_004444082.1, read as the reverse complement.
ACTCCATCACATAAATAAAACAAAAGAGAAGAACCACATGATCTTATCAATTGATGCAGAAAAGGCATTTGACAAAGTCCAACAGCCATTCATGATAAAAACTCTCAATGAAATAGGAATAGAAGGGAAATTTCTCACTATAATTAAGGGCGTTTATACAAAGCCAACAGCCAACATCATCCCAAATGGAGAGACTTTGAAAGCATTCCCCTTGAGAACAGGAACCAGACAAGGATGCCCTGTATCACTGATCTTATTCGACATTGGGCTGGAGGTCCTAGCCAGAGCGATTAAGCTAGAAAAAGAAATAAAGTACATTCAAATTGGTAGGGAAGAAGCCAAAGTATCTGTATTTGCAGATGACATGATCTTATACTCAGAAAACTACAAAGACTCCACAAGAGAACTACTGGAACTAATAGAAGATTTCAGTAAACTTTCAGGATACAAGATAAACATACAAAAATCAGTTGGATTCCTTTACACCAACAAAGAGAACCTCGAAGAGAAATCACCAAATCAATACCATTTACAATAGCCCCCAAGAAGATAAAATACTTAGGAATAAATCTAACCAGAGACGTAAAAGTCCTGTACAATGAAAACTACAAGACACTATTGCAAGAAATCAAAAGAGACCTGCATAAGTGGAAAAAAGATACCTTGCTCATGGATAGGTGGACTCAACATAGTGAAAATATCAATTCTATCCCAAGCGAACTACAGATACAATGCAATCCTGACCTAAATTCCACTGGCATTTTTTAATGAAATGGAGAAACAAATCACTAACTTCATATGGAAAGGGAAGAGGCCCTGGATAAATAAAGCATTACTCAAGAAGAAGAACAAAGTGGGAGGGCCTCACACTACCTGATTTTACAACCTATTATACCACCACGGTAGTCAAAACAGCCTGGTACTGGTACAACAACAGATACATAGACCAATGGAACAGAATTGAGAATCCAGACATAAATTCACCCACCTTTGAGCAGCTGATATTTGACAAAGGCCCAAAGTCCATTAATTGGGGAAAAGACAGTCTCTTTAAGAAACAGTGCTGACGTAACTGGATATCCATCTGCAAAAAACTGAAACAAGAACCATACCTCACACCATGGACAAAAACTAACTCAAAATGGATCAAAGACTTCAATATAAAATCAAAAACGATAAGGATCATGGAAGAAAAAATAGGGACAAACTAGGAGCCCTAATACATAGCATAACCACAATACGAACCATAAGTAACAATGCACAAGCACCAGAAAAGAGACTAGATAAATGGGAACTCCTAAAAATCAAACACTTATGCTCATCAAAAGACTTCACCAAAAGAGCAAAAAGACAACCTACAGACTAGGAAAAAATTTTTGCCTACAACAAATCCGATCAGAGTCTAATCTCTAAAATCTACAAGATACTGCAAAACCTCAACAATGAAAAGACAAATAACCCAATTAAAAAATGGGCAAAGGATATGAGCAGGCACTTCACCAAAGAAGATATTCAGTCATGATCATTAGCCATTAGAGAAATGCAGATCAAAACTATAATGAGATATCATCTCACCCCAACAAGGCTAGCATTAATCCAAAAAACACAAAATAATAAATCCTGGAGACGTTGTGGAGAGACTGGAACACTTATACACTGTTGGTGGGAATGTAAAATGGTACAACCACTTTGGAAATCCATTTGGCACTTCCTTAAAAAGCTAGCAATAGAAGTACCATATGAGCCAGCTATCCCGCTCCTTGGAATGCATCCTAGAGAAATAAGAGCCATTACATGAATAGATATATGCATATCCGTGTTCATTGCGGCACTATTCACAATAGCAAAAAGATGGTAGCAACCTAGGTCCCCATCAACAGACAAATGGATAAACAAATTATGGTATATCCACACAATGGAATATTATGCAATGATAAAGAACAATGATGAAGCTGTGAAACATCTTATAACACGGAGGAATCTAGAGGTCATTGTGCTGAGCGAATTTAGTCAGTCACAGAAGGACAAATATTGTATAAGACCACTAATATAAGAACTCAAGAAAGGGTTTAAACAGAGAAGAACACATTCTTTGATGGTTACGAGGGTGGGGAGGGAGGGTGAGGGTTATTTACTAACTAAATAGTAGATAAGAATTATTTTAGGTGAAGGGAAGGACAGCACACACTACAGGGGAAGTCAGCACAACCAGACTAAACCAAAGCTAAGAAGCTTCCTGAATACAACCAAACACTTCAAGAGACAGAGTAGCAGGGGTAGGGATCTGGGGACCATGCTTTCAGGGGACATATAGATCAATTGGCATAACAAAGTTTATTAAGAAAATGTTCTGCATCCTACTTTGTTGAGTGGCGTCTGGGGTCTTAAAAGCTTGCAAGTGGCCGTCTACGATGCATCAATTGGTCCCAACCACCTGGAGTAAAGGAGAATGAAGAACACCAAAGACAGAAGGAAACTATTAGCCCAAGAGACAGAAAGGGCCACATAAACCAGAGACTTCATCAGCCTGAGACCAGAAGAACTAGATGGTCCCCGGCTACCACCAATGACTGCCCTGGCAGGGAACACAACAGAGTCCTGGACGGAGCAGGAGAAAGATGGGGTGCAGAATTCAAATTCTAGTAAGAAGACTAGACTTAATGGTCTCACTGAGACTGGAGGAACCCCAGAAAACAATTTCCGAGGCCAACTCTTCAGACAGGGATTGGACTGGACTATGCGACATAAATTGATACTCGTGAGGAGTGTGCCTCTTGGCTCAAGTACATACAAGAGACTAAATGGGCAGCTTCTGTCCGGAGGTGAAATGGGAAGGCAGAGAGGGTTAGGAGCTGGTTGAATGGACATGGGGCATCAGGGGTGGAAAGGAGGAGTGTGCTGTCACAGTATGCGGAGACCAACTAGAGTCACATAACAATGTATGTATAAATTTTTGTATGGGAAAAAAAAATTTAAAAAAAAGCTAAGTTCAGTCCTCAAAGCCATTTGTGGTAGTTTGAAAATGGTCCCCAAAGATATATCCACTTCCTAATCCCCAGAACCTGTGAATATTACCTTACATGGCAGAGGTGAATATTATCCTACATGGCAAAAGACAGAGCCCTGGTGGTGCAATTAGCAGCCCTTTGGCTGCTAACCGAAAGGTTGGTAGTTTGAACCCACCAGTGGCTCCATGGGAGAAAACACCTGGCAATCTCCTCCCATAAGGATTACAGCCTAGGAAACCCCATTAGACAATTCTGCCTTGTCCTACAGGGTCGCTCTGAGTCAAAATGACTCGACAGCACATGGAAATAACAACAATGGCAAATGATGTGAGTAAGTTAAGGATCTTGAGATGGGGAGATTGTCCTGGATTAGTCCCTAAATCCAGTTATAAGTGTCCTTATAAGAGGGAAGCTGAGGAAAATCACACAGTAGAGGAGGAAGCTATGAACCCACAGAGGCAGAGATCAGAGTGATGCAGCCATGAGTCAAGGAATGCTGGCCTCCACCAGAAGCTGAAGAGACAAGGAGCAGATTCTCTCCTAGAGCCTCCAGAGCCAGCACGGCCCTACTGACACATTGATTTCAGCCCAGTGAAACAAGTTTCAGATACCTGGACTCCGGAATTATGAGAAAACAAACGTGTGTTGTTTCATGTCACCCAGTGTGTGGCAATTTGTTACAGCACCCACAAGAAATTGATACACCTTTGCTATGATGGTTTGGATCTGTCATGTGCATGGGTGGTTCAGGGGGTTAAGCCAAGACTTGTGTGGATTTATACATAGAATTAGGGGATCTTCTTTCTTGGTTTTCCCCTCTGGGATTATCCCCACCTTTTTTGGTCTGCAGAAGCCCCTTGTACTAGTTCCTGTGGTCAGAAAGATGGCATTTCTAGTAAAGTTGTTGGCATTCCATAACTGGGATCACTGTCGTGTGAGGTCATTCTCCTAGTGTTGCCCTCTCTGCATACTCTGCCTACTTTTGGTTACTTTACGAAGTCCTCCAGTGGTTGTTTTCATATTTTGTTCAGAGTTTTGAGTTGCAGTCAGTGAGTGGGAAGGGGGTAGAGGGCTTCTTCTGCCCCCGCGGAACAGGAACTCTAGCTCGACCATGGAGAGTCAGGCTGAGCATCGGCAGTGGTCATGTAGGAGAGCTTCTCAGGAGCAAATCCTCATACCTGTTCATCTCCGAGGCCTGTTTTGAAATTCTTAGACTGGGAGAGATGGAAAGCAAGTGGAGAAAATGTTAGATTCAACTAATATATTTTAAAGAGGTAATTATAAGCATAATTATAATTACATAAGCATAATTATAAGCATAATTTTGATGCAGCAAGCATCAAAAGAATAATGGAAGGAATATACAGTCACTGTACCAAAAAGAATTGGTTGACATTCAACCATTTCAGGAGGTAGCATATGATTAAGAATTGACGGTACTGAAGGAAGAAGTCAAGCTGCACTGAAGACATTGACAAAAAACAAGGCTCCAAGAATTGATGGAATGTCAATTGAGATATTTCAACAAACAGATATAGCACTGGAATTGCTCACTCATATATGCCAAGAAATATGGAAGACAGCTACCTGGCCAACCAACTGGAAGAGAGCCATATCCATGCCTATTCCAAAGAAAGGTGATTCAATAGAATACAGAAATTATCCAACAATATCAGTAATATCACATGCAGGTAAAATTATGCTGAAGATAATTCAAAAATGGTTGTAGCAGTACATCTACAAGGAGTTGTCGGAATTCAAGCCAGATTCAGAAGAGGACGTGGAACGAGAGAAGATCAGAAAGGTATTTACCTGTGTTTTATTGACTATGCAAAGGCATTCGACTGTGTGGATCATAACAAATTATGGATAACATCAAGCAGAATGGGAATTCCAGAACACTTAATTGTGCTCATGCAAAACCTGTACATAGACCAACAGGCAGTTGTTTGAACAGAACAAGGCAATACTGCATGGTTTAAAATTAGGAAAGTGTGCATCAGGGTTGTATCCTTTCACCATATTTATTCAATCTGTACGCTGAGCAAATAATCTGAGAAGCTGAGCTATAAGAAGAATGTGACAGCAGGATTGGAGTAAGACATAACTTTGCTTGCTGAAAGTGAAGAGGACTTGAAGCACTTACTGATGAAGATCAAAGACTACGGCCTTCAGTATGGATTACACCTTAACATAAAGAAACCAAAAATTCTCACAACTGGACAAACAAAGCAACATCATGATAAATGGAGAAAATATTGACGTTGTCAAAGATTTCATTTTACCTGGATCTACAATCAATGCCCATGGAGTCAAGAAATCAAATGACATATTGCATTGGGCAAATCTGCTGCAAAAGACTTCTTTTAAATAAGTGTTAAAAAGCAAAAATGTCACCTTGAGCACTAAGGTGCACCTGATCCAAGTCATAGTATTTTCAACATACCGTGGACTGCGATAAGAACCAACAAATCTGTCTTGAAAGAAGTACAGCCAAAATGCTCCTTGGAAGCGAGGATGGTGAGACTTCATTTCAAGTACTTTGGACATGTTATCAGGAGGGATCAGTCCCTGGAGAAGGACATGCTTGGTAAAAGAGAGGGTCAGCAAAAAAGAAGAAGACCCTCAACGAGATGGATTGACACAGTGATTGCAACAATGGGCTCAAACATAGCCATGATTGTGAGGATGGCGCAGGACTGGATAGTGTTTTGTTCTGTTGTACATAGGGTTAAGATAAGTCGGAACCTACTCAATGGCACCTAACAACAACAATTATAAGGATTTATCAATACTTAGTGTATAAAATTAATTTGCTCACGATTAACTAATCAAGAAAATAGCAAACCATTCTGGAGTAAGGAGAATGACTATTAACAACAATCCATTCCATCTATACCACCATGTCCTAGGCAGGGTGCTGGGGCTGAAGGTTGAGATGGACTATGACGAGAGCACCGTTCAGGGGCACTTATAGTGGAGAACAGGCAAATAGTTACGGAATTCCCTGCAGTAAGAGATGGACCCTGATTAGTAATGATATAAGGAAATGATACAGAAACACAGAAGGGGGGGGATTAATTCTTATGGAGTTTAGGGGGAAAAATTCAAAATGAGTTGGCTTCAAGCTAGACTGAAAGGCTGTTCCGATCTGGACAGAGGAAGGGTCGGTAAGGGTGTTCCAGGCAGAGAGAGCAAGGCCAGCCAGGTGCTTGGAGGTCCAGCCAGGTGCTTAGAGGTCCAGCCAGGGGCTCAGTCTTCAGGAGCTCAGTCTGGGGGATGGGCCACAGGGTGAGTTGGGAGTGCCCAAACAACCTGCCACAGTGGGCAGGTCCAGGTCCTGCTACGCTGCCATGACCAACCAGCAACAGAGAGCAGCTGGTCCCATTTGAGTCGGGAGCCTGATATGGGTCCTGCATGGACACTCTTTCTTCTTTCCCTAAGTACTGGGGTCTAAAATGAGTATCGTTGGGGTGGGGAGGGGGCTGGCTTTACGGCTGCAGAAATAAAGGCATCTCCAGGCAGATCTGGACCCACCATGTCCTGTCTCCTGCCCCACCATCAGCCTTCTCTTTTCCCAGCCTTCTCTTTCATCTCCCATCCCCCTGCCCAAGGTTCTTGGTCAGATAGACTGGGGCAGGGGTTCTGACGCAGGGCAAGTCACCCTAGGGGAAAAGTGTTTTCTGTGACAGAGAGAAAATTGCATGTGAGGGGCCCGTGTGCCAGCCGAGGTTTCAAAATAGCAGTCAGAACTGTTTTTACTGGCAACCTCCCAGAGCCTGAGAGAGCTTCAGTGTTGGGTGCTCTATCAGACCATGGGGACACCTTGCGTGTGCCCGTTGTGCTTTACTCTCCGGTGGCTGGGACCAGCCGAGGGACGGGGGTATAATAACAGCTCACAGCTCGAGCAATGTGCCACCATATATTGTGAAAAAGAGAAAAAAATTTAAAAGTCTTAAATGTTCTAGAGCTTTGATCCTTTGGTCCACCTCCCCCACTACCACTCCTCCCTACCCCCAGAAAGGTTATCCTTTTGAGTATAATTCTAACTCTGCTGGTTTCCAACAAGAATAAACAGTTCAAGCTTTCTGGGATTGAAGCTCTGATACATAATAAAATTAGAGAGTGAAATGGTTACTGTCACATTATTTCTAATAGATTGCTAATATATCTATTACATGTAACCTGCTTTAGTAAATTAGAATACAACAAGAGAGGCTGTAGCGAGACAAATGTACAATTAAAACTCAAATTCTGCACTTAGAGAGATCAGCGTTGATGTTTTCTGTGGAAGACTGTTGCTACAGTAAAAATCAGATGGGAAAAGCCCAGTGGATTCGCTAATGCATTGTGGCTACAACAAAGCCCCATTTTAACCAGAAGCTTCAGTGCAGTCATTCTTGGACTGCTTTAGGGCATCTTATTTACCTTTGGGGCCCTCATTCATGATTAAAGACTGTCTTAGATTTTTAAATTAAGTCTTAGTTTAAAAAGGCAGTTTTTATATAGACACCTGGATAAACGTCCAGCCAAGATCCAGGGTCGCCAAGAAAGACACAAGTTATACACAGGCACTGAATGGAACAATGCTTTACTCACATAAAGAAGAGACGGAGCAAGGTCAACTTCAATAGTGGGTGCCGGTCCCTCATGCCAGTGGGTCACTCCCTGCAGCCAACTCAGGGCTGGTGGTCTGCATAAACCCCTCTCTTGCTGCAGTTGAGGAACCACATTCCTCCCCCACTGGGAATAGATATAGAAATGGAGTTGGCCAGGTGCCATATACATGCATGCATAAACACAACAAAGAGGTACAGGGAAGGAGTTTCCCTGATAAGGAAGAAGAAAGTGGGACAGAGGGCAACTCAGTTCCCAGCCTCCATTATCAGGGAATGTTCTGGGCCAAAAGCTCCTGATTAGGTAATGAAGTGGGGATTGCAGGGGCATGGCCCACCACCCTCCCAAAAATAAGACCCTATATGATCTTCAAAACGGAAATTCTAGGATTCGGAATAGGCGCAGTTATTAAGTAGGCAGTACGTGTCACCGATTTGGCTTAAGAGGGCTTTTTTGCTTGTTTTGCCCTCTGGGCCTGCTACATGCTCACAGGTGTGAGAGGAAAAGACTTTAGGAGACACCTAAACAGGGTCTAGAAAAAAATTATCACCAGAGAGAGAGGAAGGGGAAAACATCTCAACAAGATGGAATAGAGCATACAAAGGTATCAGACCTGAAAGAATGGCATGTTTGCGTAGAGCAGGAATTGTGAGTGGCTTGGGAATAAGGTCAGACTGGAGGCCTGGAACACCTGACCAGGGAGGTTGGATTTGATTCTGCAGTTGACAGGGAGTCAGGTGACTAAACAGGTACTGAGAAAACATATTTTCATATTATACAGACATTGGTGGCAGTAAGGAGTAAAGGATAGACTGAAGCAAAAGACTCCAGGCCAGAACACCAGTCAAGCCTTGTTTCAGGCAGAAGGACGATATATAAAAATATGGTAGAAAGAGCCCTCTTCTACCACAACTGCTTCCTCCCCAGATGTAAATTTGATTTCAGTAGTCTAGGTTTTCTTTTCCCTTCAATCTTTCTTTCTCTCATTCTTTCTTTCTGTCTTTCCTTCTTTCTTTGTTTTTTAATGTAGTGAGATATTGAAAACCCTGGCCCAAGATGAAAACCATAACTTCATCTATGAGTCGAGGAATGTTAGACACACTTGAAAGATCCCAACTCCTTCCTCGCCTCACATCTTGTTCTATAAATGTGTCTAGCATTCTGGAAAATGCTAGACTCAAGTTTAACTCTGCTAAGAAAGAAGTACAAAGTGTAAGACATCATGGTGTCTGGACTTTAGAATGAACTGCAGATCTGAAGACACTTGGAACTTCATATTGGTTCTATGCACAAAGTTGTTCTGGCTATATCAGATGAATAATTAGAGAAGACAGACATATTATGCAGAGAGAGCTGAAGTGCCATGTGGTCTGAGACGATAGCATCACTTTTCTCCATTTCCACATTTTCTTCTATGTTATTTAATTAATCAAACCAAAATGGTATGTAGTTTCTTCTCTGCTAAACTAAGTTAAATGTTGCTGACATGTGATTATAGTTCCCAAAGGATTTTTCAGACTGGATTTTTCTAAACCAATATGTATGAAAGGATATCTGATTTGTTTGTTTGTTCATTTTGGTTTTATTTTTCTGTTTCAGTTTCTTACGTACCTTACTGAATGCTGCTTAGTTTGTTGCAGTATTTTTGTTTGTTTGTCTCCATAGAATGCTTAGTGACCTTGATAGCAAGAAACAAAAGAATAAGAGCAGAAGAGCAGAACTGTCTTCTTAGCTTGTAACATGCTGATTATTTCTTCATGAAGCCTGGTCGTAAACTGAGAACTTTAGGTTGAGGTCTTCTTAATGGGCCTATCAATGGTCTGTGACAGTCTGAAATAATAGAAAAGACCCTTGCAATTCTAGTTCACTGGCTGACCCTATCAGTTCCTACTGAGCCACCATTTTTTTTTTTTTTTGGCCATTGTTGGAATCCGTCTTATTTCTCCTCCCACCAAGGTTGCTCCTCCCCAGCAGAGATTAGAACTGGCAAATAATAGCATAAAATATTTGTGCCCCAAAGACTTCTGGATGTCTGTGTTGCCCTTCATTTAACAAAGAGAAAATATGGGTGGGAGCAGAGGGGGAGAGAAAGGATTCCTACTCTAGGGGACAGCCACCACCACTGTGGACTCCTTTTCTCTGGCGTGACTCCAAGTGGTGCTCATTCATTCAAACAGCAAACGTATAAGAAACATCTACTGTGTGCCTCATACATAGCTGCTGGGAAGGTGGAGAAGAATGAAACCCAAGTCCGTGCTTTAGGCAGTAGCCGTGTAGACAGATAAAATGGAGTCCAACCTCACAAGTGCGGAAACAGAGGCATGCAATAAGTGGGGAGTTGCCCAGAGGAGGTAGAGACGATCTGCCAGAAGAGTATGGAATCAAAGCAAATCAGGCAATGTTTTCTTAAAATCCTCTAAATTCAAGACTATGAGCAACTAATTGGAAAATTCCAAATAAGCCCTCTGGGACTCACTCAATCCAAACCAAACCTGCCGCCATTGAGTCGATTCCAAATCATAGTGACCCTATAAGACAGAGTAGAACTTCCTCATAGGGTTTCCAAGACTGTAAATCTTGACAGAAGTAGACTGCCACAGCTTTCTCCCCCAAAGTGGCTGGTGAGTTCAAACTGGTGTCCTGTCAGTTAGCAGGCAGAATTAATCTAAGTGTCTTCTCTCTTGGCACTTAGTTCTTTTCACGAAGTCAAGCCCTATCACATTGTATAGGAAGCTGGTTATCTGCCTGTCTACCCCCATTCCCCACCCCCAGCACCAAACTCCTGGTTGGTCTTTAATGTCAATTTGTACTAAGTGAATGACAAATGATCAAATAAATGAAGCCTGCTAACCTGTATCCTGTGTGTTACTACCCATACATTAGTATGAAAGGGCCTGGAAACTGTTCCCGCATACTAAAATCCATCTCTTTCCTCCACCCCACCCTCACTCCCGATGCTAGGAGCTCAGCGACTAGGCCTTAGTCTTACGTTTCTTCTGTATTTCCTAGTTATTAGAACAGTGCTAGGACTCTGAGGCTACTTAACACGCCCTGGCAATTTGACTAACAGACGGGCTGGGTAAGTGACACCACTCTGAACAGAAAACGTATGTTAAAGAGAAGCTTGAAATAAGTGCTCAAGATATATGAATATAGATTTTTCTAAATCCATTTACCGTGCGCAAGATGGGCTAAATGCAGTCCTTTGATGAATTAGTTTTTTGAATTTTTTCCAAATGGTTCTGTGTCCCTTCCTCTTTTCATCAAGGCATTAGTTTCCCCACCTTGACTGTAAGATTTAAAAACCCTGGTGGTCCTGCTTCTGTATGTACAGAACAAACAGTGACTCATTGTGTGGCCAACGTGTCCCGACAAAGTCTGAAGAGAAATCAAGTGTGTGTGTATGTGTGTGTGTGTGTGTGTGTGAAAGAGAGAGAGCTCTGCATATATTTGTGGGCCAATTCAGACAATTAACATTTTCTCCTGCTATAGAAAATGAATATTCCTTATATCTTTAAGCACTTGTTTTTCCAAAAAGTCTATTAAAAAAAAAAAATCCCTTTGCCAAAAGACACTATTGAGTGGGTAGTGTTGGGGGGAGGGTGTAGAAATTGCCTCTGTTCACTTCTTTTGGAGAACATAATTAATAACAGTTGAGATTATTGTAATAGAGGATCCATCTTTCTGATTTCTCCTACTATCTGAACTACAGAAAATAATTCCTATTTTGAGGCCTTGTGGTTATTTTCATTATCATTTATCTTGATTTCTTAATAAGAATATTATTTTGGGAATACATTAATAAATTTGTCTCTGTAGACACTAGTCTGTTTTTGCTTGCTGGTTTGTATGACCTATTTAAATGATACTGTGATGATGCGGATGATGTTGATAATAAGGACCAGGCAAGGCACCAGGGGCCTTTCAAATGGTATCAAACTTAAGTAAGTGACATAGGCTTTATAACTCTCCATTTTACAGATAGGACACTGAAGCTCAGAGATTAATAACTTGCCCAAAGTTCCCGTAGTTACTCTCCTGGGCCTATCACCCTTCTCACTCTACTTATTGTGCCTGAGTAAATTCATCCACATTCCATGGTTTCACCTACTACAAAGATATACTGATTATTTCAGCCTAGATATCTCTGCCAAACTTCAGACTTGTATATCCAGACTTGGATGTCTCCCTCTGAACAGAGATAACTCAGTATGTCCAAATCTGTATTCATCATCAATACACCAAACACTTTCCTAAGCCCGTATTCTCTAGTCTACCACCTGTCTGTTTGTCCTATTGTGGTGGCTTGCATGTTGCTATGAGTTGGAAGCTACACCACCAGTATTTTGAATTCCAGCAGGATCACTCATGGTGGACAGGTTTCAGCAGAGTTTCCAGACTAAAACAGAGTAGAAAGAAAGGCCTAGTGAATCTATTTCCAAAAACTAGCCAAGAAAATCTTACGGATCTCAACACAACATTGTCTAACGGGCTTGCTTTGGACACGTTATCAGTAGGGATCAACCACTGGAGGAGGGTATCATGTTTGGTGAAGCAGAGGGCCAGTGAGGGCAAGGGAGGCTCTCGGTGGATGAACTGGCACAATAGCTGTGATGATGTACTTGAACAGGCGGCAAACATGAGAATGATGCAGGACCGAGCAACGTTTTGTTCTGTTGCACGTAAGGTCACCATGGCTAACAACAACAACAGTGATGTCGTCTCTATTCCGGTGATGTGATACCTCCACCTTAAGTGCAAGGAATAGGATTGTCAAATTTGGAAAACAAACAAATAAACAAAAAAAAAAAACCAAAAACCACAGGATGTCCAAATAAATTTGAATTTCAAATAAATGACAAAGAATTTTCTTTTAGTATAAGTATACCCATGTAATACTGGAAACATACTTCCACTGAGAAAAATAATTCATCATTTATCTGAAATTCAAATTTAACTGGGTATCTTATATTTTATCTGATGAGCCTACAAGAGATCCAGCCAAAAAGTGTGGAAATTGTCTTTGGATTCTGCCTCATCCTCACCTGCTGCATCAGTCAGGTCCTGGTTTTACCTCTTGGATATTTCTCCAATACACCTTCCTCTCTCTGTCTTCACTCTTACAACCGCTGCTGTAATTCAGGCTTTATCATGTCTAATGTGGACAATGGATTCTTAAATGTCCCAACTCAACCTTGCCTCCAGACTTCGATCAGAATGATCCTTCTCCAATGCAAACCTGGCTAGGCCAGGCCTTCATTTAAAAACCTTCAAATGGCTCCCCAACCCCAGTGATGACGGCAGTTCTCAGCCCACCTCAGTCACCCAGGCAGCCGAACAAACAACAATACCTCAGCCAGAACCCAGCCCAAGTCAATCAGAATCTTTTGTAAGGGAGCCTAAACAT
>NW_004444082.1:4394341-4433613 GCF_000243295.1 Trichechus manatus latirostris | reverse complement strand
TTTTTTTTTTTATTGTATTTTATACGAGGATTTACAGAACAAGTTAGTTTCTTGTTAAACAATTAATACACATATTATTTTATGACATAGGCTGCCATCCCCACAACATGTCAACACTTGTCCGTTCTCAACCTTGGTTTCCCTGTTACCAGCATTCCTGTCCCCTCCTGCCTTCCCATCCTTGCCCCTGGGCTGGTGTGCCCATTTAGTCTCGTTTCGTTTTATGGGCCTGTCTAATCCTTGGCTGAAGGGTGACCTCAGAAGTGACTTCAGTACTGAGTTAAAAGGGTATTCAGGGGCCATACTCTCGGGGTTTCTACAGCCTCTGTCAGACCAGTAAGTCTGTTTTTGTTTTGTTTTGTTTTTTTGTGAGTTAGAATTTTGTTCTACATTTTTCTCCAGCTCTGTCTGGGACCCTCTATTGTGATCCCTGTCAGAGCAGTTGGTGGTGGTAGCCAGGCACCATGTCATTGTGCTGGACTCAGTCTGGTGGAGGCTGTGGTACTTGAGGTCCATTAGTCCTTTGGACTAATCTTTCCCTTGTATCTTTTGTTTTCTTCATTCTCTCCTGCTCCAGACGGGGTGAGGCCAGTGGAGTATCATAGATGGCCACTCTCAAGCTTTTAAGAACCCAGATGCTACTCACCAAAGTAGAATGTAGAACATTTTCTTTATAAACTGTGTTATGCCAATTGAGCTAAATGTTCCCCGAGACCATGGTCCCCAGCCCTCAGCCCAATAACTCAGTCCTTCAGGGAGTTTGGATGTGTCTGTGGAGCTTCCATGACTTTGCGTTTGACAAGTTGTGCTGGCTTCCTCAGTATTGTGTACTGTCTTAGCCTTCACCAAAGTTACCACTTACCTATTGTCTGCTTACCGTTTTTCCCTCCCCATGCCTCTCCTCCCTCGTAACCATCAAAGATTTGAACATTAATACTTTTTAAAGCTCCTTAGGTGATTCCTCACATCGGAGATCACATGATAGAATTTTACAAGACCAACGACTTCTTCATTGCAAATAGCTTTTTTCAACAACATAAACGATGACCATACACGTGGACCTCACCAGATGGAATGCATAGGAATCAAATTGACTACATCTGTGGAAACAGATGATGGAGAAGCTCAATATCATCAGTCAGAATAAGGCCAGGGGCTGACTGCAGAAAAGATTATAAGTTGCTCATATGCAAGTTCAACTTGAAGCTGAAGAAAATTAAAACAAGTCCACAAGAGCCAAAGTACGACGTTGGATATATCCCACCTGAATTTAAAGACTTTCTCAAGAATAGATTTGATACACTGAACACTAATGACTGAAGACCAGACGAGTTGTATAATGACATCAAGCACATCATACATGAAAAACGAAAAAGGTCATTAAAAAGACAGGAAAGAAAGAAAAGACCAAAACGGATGTTAGAAGAGACTTTGAAACTTGCTCTTGAATGTAAAGTAGCTAAAGCAAATGGAAGAAATGATGAAGTAAAAGAGCTAAACAGAAGATTTCAAACGGCGGCTCCAGAAGGCAAAATATTATAATGACACATGCAAAGACCCGGAGTTAGAAAACCAAAAGGGAAGAACACACTTGGCATTTCTCAAGCTGAAAGAACTGAAGAAAAAATTCAAGCCTGGAGTTGCAATAGTGAAGGGTTCTATGGGAAAAATGTAGCCCTGGTAGTGCAGTGGTTAAGAGCTTGGCTGCCAACCAAAAGGTCAGCAGTTCAAATCCACCAGCTACTCTTTGGAAACCCCATGAGGCAGCTCTAGTCTGTCCTATGGGGTTGATATGAGTCAAAACTGACTCCACAGCAATGGGTTTTTATGGGGAAAATACTGAACGATACAGGAAGCATCAAAAGAAGATGGAGGGAATACACAGAATCACTGTACCAAAAAGAATTGGTTGATGTTTGACTATTTCAGGAGGTAACATATGATCAAGAATCAATGGTACTGAAGGAAGAAGTCTGAGCTACACCGACGGCATTGGCGAAAAACAAGGCGCCAGGAATTGACCGAATACCGAGATGTTTCAACAAACGGATGCAGCGCTGGAGGTGCTCACTCGTCTATGCCAAGAAATTTGGCAGACAGCTACCTGGCCAACAGACTGGAAGAGATCCATATTTGTGCCCATTCCGAAGAAAGTTGATCCAACAGAATGTGGAAATTATCAAACAATATCATTAATATCACACACAAGTCAAATTTTACTGAAGATCATTCAATAGTGGTTGCAGCAGTACATCAACAGGGAGCTGCCAGAAATTAAAGCAGGATTCAGGAGAGGATATAGAATGATGGATATCATTGCTGATGTCAGATGGATCTTGGCTGAAAACAGAGAATACAGAAATATGTTTACCCGTGTTTTATTGACTATGCACACACCAGGTCTTTTTCAATGCAAAGCCGGTGCATGTTAATACCAGGTAGTAAGTAACTTTTGTTTAGTATGTCACCTTATAAATTAGTTCTGCACTGTGTATTTACTAAGGGAAGCAGTGATCACCTGCGTTCAGAACCACTGTCTGGAAGCTAGTTCCAGCACATCAGGCCCCTTCTCACTGCCATGGTTTTGCACATGTTGCTCCCTTAGCCTGAGAAAACCCCTACTCTCTGTTCTGCCTGCTGACAGCCCAGCTCTCACTCAGCTTCAGCTAAAATATCACCATCCTGGGGAATAGCATGAGGCCTTCCTCCGCACCACACAGAACCACCTGGCCCTGCTCTCTGCGCCTGGAGCCTTCTGTGCACAAGTCCGCCGTGGGGACTGCAATCATTCACGTGTCTGTTTCCACCCCTGAACTGGAAGCTCTCTGGGTCTTGCATGCATTTTATCCAAAGCATAGTAGGTGTTTGTTTCTGAATAATTGTACTCCACAGAATGTTGTTAAGTATATTTTATACTCTTGAAATTCCTTGACAAATTGGTCAGAATATCCCAGTCCATGACACTGGTGAGTGGCTAACGCTTTATGCTCCTTTGATTTCCACTTCTTTATTCTGAGCTGTTTTAATTGTTTGACCAGGAATTCTTTCACTTTCCAGTGGCAGTCCTGTGAACTTACTGTACAGAAACCTCTGAAGTTTTTTCACCATCTGTCTACCTATCACAGTCATAACTGCATTGGACAAAGTTGAGAAAACGGTGTTTGTCCCCTAAACAAGAGTCTCCAATCCTGTTGCCATGGTTAATTTCATACAACCTCAAAGCATTTGCCAGAGGCTGGAGCCAGGAAGGAGCCGCACAGTCCCCAACAGCCTTTGATGTGCTGTCCTGGCTCTCGTCCATCTCTGCCGGGGGGGAGCCACAGCTGGCTGCCATGTGCAAAGGCAAGCTTGGTGGGGGTAGGCGATCCTCCCTGAGTCACGAGAGTGTGGACCTACAGCTGAAGTCGGTCCCAGGAGAAGCTGACAGTCCTGGGTGTGAATCCTTGCTCTGACACTTATGAGCTGTGATCTTAAGCAAGTTCCCAGGGTTCTTGAAACTGGCATCCCTGTTGCCTGTGAAGTGGAGCCAATTTGCTCTACTGCAAGTATCACTATGAGAACATATGACTTATAGGCATCGACTCTGCAGGAGACACTCTTCCAGCACCTCCCACTGGCTCTCAATCTCCTGAAGTAGGTAGGTCTTCCTATGGAAATCTCTTGTTATGGATTGATTGTGTCCCCAAAAAAGATATTTAAAGTCCTAACCCCAGTACTTGTAAGCATGACCTTGTTTGGAAATAGGATCTTTGTAGCTGTAATTATGTAATAAGTTAACATGAAGCCACACTGGAGTAGGGTAGGCCCTAATTCAATATGAGTGACATCCTTACAATAAGAGAAGAGACACAGACAGACACAGAGGGAAGGTGATCCTGTGAAGATGGAGGCAGAGATTGGAGTGATGCCACCAGAAGCCAAGGAAAGCCGGAGCTACCTGAAGCCAGGAGAGACAAGGAAGAAGCTTTCCCTAGAATCTTCAGAGAGGGCATGGCTCAGGTGAATGAGCGTTTCTGGCCTCCAGAACTGTGAGACAATACATTTCTGTCATTTTAGTCAGCCACTTTGTAGTACTTTGCCATGGCAGCCCCTGGGAACTAATACACCCCTTAAAACAATTTTCAGCGCATCATTATTTACCTGTTTTTATCCTAGACACCTCTGAAACCAGAAGTAAAGAAAACCAAACCTATTGCCATCGAGTGGATTCCAGCTCATAGCGACCTTATAGGACAGGGTAGAACTGTCCCATAGGGTTTCCAAGGAGCACCTGGTGGATTCGAACTGCTGACCTTTTGGTTAGAAGCCAGCTCTATGTTTAAATTAGGGCTTCAAACTAGTTTGTTTTGGTTTGAACCCCTGCTGAGAATTTGCATTTCTAACAAGTTCCCAGGAAGCTATACATAAGAATCACCTGGGGATTTTGTTAAACTGTAGATTCTGATTCTGTATGTCTGGGGTGGAAATGCAAATTCTCAGCAGGGAACTTGTTAGAAATGCAAATTCTCAAGAGGCATTCAAAGCCCTGGTCTAAATATTAAAATATCAAGAAAAGCTCAGTGAGCAAGACAGTCTGACAGCTATTCTGGTGTCTAACTCAAGGCCAGAGAGCACATATCAGACAGACACAGACCAACGCGGCACCTGTTTCTCACTGACTCCTCCCATCGTGCCCGGGGCGGCTGCCCACGCCTGAGCAGGCTGGCAGCGTCTGCAGATGCGCTACAAGTCAGCTCTGCTCTACCACTGCTGAAAGAGGGCTGGAAATTCTGAGCCTTGGTAAATCCTCTGAGTCTCGAGAGAGAGTCAAACTCAGGCCTTTCAACACAGGATGCTCAAGTTAATCTCTAGGCCTAATCCACTTAGAGACTGGCTTTTAACTCCCATTTGAAGTGACACACAGGCCGTGACTAAGGCAGATAATCCGTCCCCACGTGGAAGGGGCTCAGCGGCACCAGCACCCAGGACTGGCCTGCCCAAGGCTTGTCCAGTGATATGATGCGTCACGGTGCGTTTTGTATTTTAGCCCTGGGGACGAAGCCCACAGAACCGCATCCCTGTGAGGAAGGACCTTTTAGCTTCTTTGTCCCCGCTGGAGACAAAAAAAAAAAGCCAAACCAGTTGCCACCAGTCAATTCCAACTCCTGGCGCCCCCAGGCCCCCTGCAGATAGAACTGCCCTTCGTAGGGTTTTCAAGGCTGTGACCTTTCAGAAGCAGATTGCCAGGACTGCCCTCTGAGGTGCCTCTGGGTGCATTCAAACCACCAACCTTTCCATTAGTGTTGAGCGCTTAACCATCTGTGCCACCCAGAGACTCCTTATTGGGGACCAAGGTGGCACTAAACAGCTGTCCACAGCCATCGCTCTGGCAGAGAAAGAGAGGAAAACGCTGTACACATTCTCGGTCATTTTCCTGCTGATAGGGAAGCCCAGCGCTCTAAGGCTGCCTGGGACCGTGTGGTCAGAGAAATAACGAGCACACTCTAAAAACGACAGCCGGCTTCCAAGGCTGAGGCTTCTGGCAGCTTGTCAGTAGGTGCAGAGAGCAAACAATGCTCTCCGCTCAGCCCTTCCTGAGGGCCGAGGCCTCAGCTCCCTCTGTGAACTCAGGTCACAGAGGCCATACCGGCCCGGCCAAAAAGTAAATTGATAAATAGATACAATGAAAATAAACCTCCAGTGTTATTATTTCCAAAGACATAATAGAACATGTACAACGGAGACATTAACTCATAGAGAGGAGAAATAGATATTTAAGTCATTTCCTCTTGTATCTCACCTGACTTTTAAGTGCATCTCCACTTTATTTTAAGAACCCGAGTAATTTGAAAAAACAAAAGTAATATTTCAGATACTTTAAGCCAACGTAGCTCTTGCCGTCCCTTCTAGGGACGTAAGAACTGGAGTTAACACTTCTCCTTCTCCCCATTTCCCTTTCCCTTGTAAAAACAAGACTAAATGTGTGCCTGCACGTGTGTATATGTGTGTGTACTATCTTGTGTGTCTCTGTGTATATGTGTGCTTGTGTATGCATGTGTTCGGTATATCTTTTCTTCTGTGTGTTGTGTAGATGAGTGTATGTATTTATGTGTGCATCCTTTTTTCTCGTGTGTGCATGTTGCGGCTTGTGTGTGTGTATGTGTGTGGTATAACTTTTCTTGTGTGCGTGTACACTGTGTGTTTATGTGTATGTGGATATATGGATTGTGTGTGCATGTGTGTATGTGTGCGTGGTGGTATATCTTTTCTACTGCGTGTGTATGGTGTATATTTTCGTGTGTATGTGTGCGGTGTATCTTTTCTTGTGCGTATGGTGGTATGTCTTTTCTCAAGTGCTGTGTACGTGTTCATATGTGTATATGGTGCATCTCTTCCCGTGTGTGTGTGTGTGTGTGTGTGTGTACGTGAGTATATGCATTTATATGTATCTTTTCTCATGGGTGTGTGTGTATGTGTGTGGTATCTTTTCTCGTGTGTGCGTGTGTGGTGGTGTATCTCTTCTTGTGTGCTTGTGTGTGTATGTGTATGTATGTGTATGTGCTTGTAAGGGGGTGGGGGTAGGTGTTTGTGTGTGTGTGTCTGTGTGTGTGTGTGTGTGGTGTATCTTTTCTCTCACCATGAAGTTTGTAAACTGCTGTTCTTACTTTAATCTTGACAATGATGCGTAAAATCCAATATGCCACCACAATGTACAATGTTGGGTTTGCAGTGCAATTACATCCTCTTTTAAACAAACCCTGGACACAACAATAACCTGCTGTGTGATGTTGGGCAAGCCTTAACCCATCCGGGCCGCAGTTTCCTCATCCATGAAAAAAGCAGATGGGAATAGAAAACCTTGAAAGCCACTTTCCTGCTAAATTCTATGAGGCCAGAAATGTCCCGATTTACCAAGCAGATATGCTAAGGGCTCCTTTTCTTTTCAGAAGAGTCACTGTGAGAGAGCTTGGCCTAGGAAGACCCTTGTGGAGTTTTATTTCAGGAGGGCAGGCCCACATCCCGGCAGGAGTATGGCTGAGAGTCAGCCTCCCAGATCCCACCCGCCTACGTTCCCAGGAGCATGAGGACTGAGGTCATCACATCAGGTGCTTGCTAAGAAAGTCTTTAGACTCACAGGATAAGAAGGCCAGATCAGTTAAAAATTTAAAATTGAGGTTGGCCTAGAAGGAAAAGAGTCTAGGCTCTTCACAGCCCCAAACCACACGTGTTCGCCTCGGAACCCCAGGGAGGCACCTGTACCACCTGTACCTGAACTGAATCTAGAGAAACGGACATCAGCGAATATGAGCACACCCAACACTAGAATAGCTCCTGCCCCCGCAGAAGAGTTCACTGCTCTTTGCGGGGATTAAAGTATTTCATATAAATCCTGTTTATGTTTTCCCAAGAGTGTGTTTAAAGTATTCAGGCACAAGTAAATGTGCCTGGCCTCCTGGTCTCACGGCTGAAGATAAAAGAAACGTTTTCCTTTTGAAGTGAGTAGGTAGCAGCTCCATTTATTCTTATAAGTTTCCCTGGAAGGGGCCGACTGAAGGCGTTGGAATGTGGAAGAGGAAATCAGAGAAGCAGAGACCATTGCCACCTCCTCCCCTCAGAGGCCCTTCCAGTTCCACCCCCGCAGGCCTGACCCCTGGGTGGGTTCATGCCTGGCTATTCTTCACAGACAAGGCTGCCTTGGAGACGTGAATCAGCAGGACGTGTCCAGGGACCCGCAGCCCCTGAGCCAGGGCGGGTCCCGTCTGAGAAAGGCCTGAGTCTTCAGGGGGCTTGTCAGACAAGCCTCTCAGGGTGGGCCCAGGCACCTCAGAAAGACGTCGCCTGATCCTGACACCGAGCAATTCAGCCTCTCCTCGTCCTCTGGGACCTCAAACGCACGGACCACTGGCCCTCCACAACCACCCCACACAAACATCCCAGCCCCAGAGGCTGGAGTGCAGAGACCCTGCTACTGGGAAGGCGGTAATTTAGTTCTACGCCCAGGTGTAAATCATGACTGTGGGTCTGTTTTAAGAGCTATGTTGATAGAGTAAGGAGGCAAAGGCATTCACTCTCCAGGTGGTAGGTACGGGTGGTGGGGTCAGAGCTGCAGAGGGGGTGACAAACGTGCTAGTGACAGACTCACCAACTTTTCAACTTGGCCCCTGCCGTGACTGCTGTCCAGGGACACCAGCATCCCGGGCCCTCTCGGGCCACGTCATTTAGCTCAGCGGAGCCCAGGCTCAGGGTTCAGGAAGCCCCATGTCCCCAAGCTCCTGACAAGATGGGACTTCCTGTGGAAGTGTGAGGACGTGGTCCTGAGTCCTCCCCTTGGCCCATCTCCATCCCACATACCCTGTGTGCTCAGTGACGGCCAATGGAGGGTTCCAGGCTGCCCAAATCAGGCAGAGCCCTTGGTCAGTGCCCCGTGTTCATCCGGAGCAACACGGCTTCTCCAGTTGTTCCCAGACCCAGCTAAACAAAATCGTTTGCTCGGGTTTGCTGCTCTTTTCCCCTAAAGGAGAACCAAAAATCAGTGCCCATCATCAGGGCTCCTTTTATTCAGTCACTAGTTCACATGGCTTATTTGGACACAATGACTGATTCACTTTCTGAAAGTGAACAACAAATTTTTCAGAGCCATAAGCTTTAGCCTGCTGGCTCTGCTCGTGGTCCAAGAAAAGACAATCAAACACGCATACGTCACCTTCGTTGGAGCTCTCTCCCAGCATGGGAACTGTTCTAATTTGTGTTCTCTAGGAAGGTTTGCCGGGCAAATGTTGAGTTCTCTCCATAAATATAAGACTGGACTAAAGGGCACGGCTTTCCCATTATTTGGAACAACTGACTAAAGCACCACGCCCTGTACTGGTCTTCCTGAAGGTCATACTTTTCCCAATGAGCAGGGAAGTTGGTTCCACCCTGTGGCTCGGCTAACATCAGGGAGGAATTACCATCCAAACTCCCCAAATTGTATGCAAAGCCCAGCCTACCTGCTTCATCCTCCCTTATTTGCAAGTCATTTTCTTTGAAACTTCACAAACCTGAGCACTCCGATTCTTTCTTCTGGGCCTCAGTTCCATTACTTTTTCAATTAAATTGCCAATTCAGTAAGGCTTTTGAGGTCGTTAATATTTTTGGACAAAATATTTTTCTGGAGACATGTAGAGATCACACGCATGTGATACATGTTACATTACCATGTCCTGGGGATCTACGTGGAGCATATTTTGTTTATGTGAAAACAAAAATGGAAGATTCTGTCTGAGAACAGGAAATGAGTCAGGGTTTGCAGCATGAGGGAGTTTCATTAAAAATTATCAGAAATAAAAACGGATCTGGAATTATGGCTGGAGTTTACCTCTCCATGCCCTACTTTCTGGATAGAGAGAAAATAATTGATCCTGAAGGAAGTTTGGGAATATACTATTTCTACTAATTTGCTGAGATATTTGGCTGAAGTCAATTGAATTCTCAGTGACTGCTTCCTCGAACTTACAGTTAAGAATGTAGAGGAGGTGTTTAAGATATTTTTCTTACCCTACATGTTTTGCCCTTCCACTCTCTTCTGGGAAAATACAAGGTTACTGATAGAGTAGTTTACCATTGTTCAGTTTACCAATACATTGGTTGACAGCCCTGGGGATTCAACAAGAAGTCCGTCTCTTACCAAACGCCAGGGAGGAATATTGTCTATGAAATACCAAAGAAGAAGACAGGGGAAGATGTTGAGGACATTACCATCCATCCTATTGCATAAATGAAAGTAAATTTAGAGTGAAAACTCGAGGTCTGAATGTGCGTGATTCTGTGAAGGTCATGTGTAAGGGCTGGTTAGCTATCTATAACACGCAAGAACAACCCAGGGAAGTGGGTGCATGTCTGAAATTAGCCCAAAGAACACCAACTGGTTGGTTGCGTGCAGACCTGCAGCTCGCTGAGGTGGCCTCAGTGTAAGTGTGTATTAACTCTGTCCAAACCTCCACCCACATTCCAGCTGCTCCAAAGCCAAAGAGGGGAAGGAAGTGGATCTCATTCTCCACCAGGGCGTGGGCCCACTGACCAGCCTTCCACTTCTCCGGCAGTCTTATTTTGGAGTCATCTTCAAGGGCCTCAGTCCAATGTCAGAGATTGGTCAACAGCTTTGGTGACAGGGCCCAGGGAAGGTTTGCCAACAAGTGGAGTCACCTGAAGGCTGACAGGAAAGAATTTTCTGTGTGCAGGCAGCCATTAGTGGCAAATGCTGATTCCTCCCACCCAAATGTTTAAACAGAGTAACTGAAGAAACCATTACTCAGTGAGACGACAGTCACTTTCTCGCTCGGTTGGTATGAGAGTCAGATTAGGTGGGCAGGAGTTTTGGTCTTTTCAAAGAGAAGGTCCCTCTTCACAAAAAATGTATTTGGCAACCCTCTGTGGTAAAGCTGTATTGCCAGGATACACTGACAGAAAAGTATATAATGACAGTACTAACAAAAGCTTTTTTGAACTCATTAACTTTTTTTTGTCTATTGGTTACAATAGTATTGACATATATTTGAGACCTAGTGGAATAGATGTCATTTGTTCCAGAGAAAGGAGGTGGACACAAGGATTCGTGCCCCAGTGTCCACTGCTCACAGGGTTGGAAACATCCTGGGGTCATTTTGGACTCCAGAGTTCTGGCTACTAGATAGCATGGAATGTGGCATTCGGATTATCCTTAAAAGATTTAGGCTATATGAAAAAGAGGAAGACCCTCGACAAGATGGATTGACACAATGGCTACAACAATGGGCTGAAACATAGCAACGGTTGTGAGGATGATGCAGGACCAGGCAGTGTTTCGCTCTGTCATACATAGGGTCGCTGTGAGTCATAACCAATGGCACCTAACAATAGTTTACATAAGCCTATATGCATACATAAATGTATCTTAACACATATACATAAATATATCTTAAACACATATACATATATACACAAATATATCTTGACAAGATATACTAGACAAATATATATGTGTGTGTGTGTGTATATATATACAACATATACACATATACGTATATAGATACGTGTGTGTATACAGGTAGTCCCTGACTCATGATGGGATTCCGTTCTGACAACTCAGTCCTATGTCCATTCTGAAGCAAGTCAAATACTTCATTTTTAAATTTTTTTTAGTTTTCATTATTATTACCTTTTGTTGTCAGTATCTTTATAAATCTGACTTTTATTTGTCTTTGGGATTGGAAACTTTACATATAGACTTACAGATATATTTTAATACATATATACATAAGAAAAATATACAAATCATAAAAATCTACTCAGAAGATGAAGAACAGTTGGGTGATGTTGACATTTTGTCCGTTGCCATAATAACTCCACTTGTGGAAGGTTCTGGATCATCTGTATTATCCCTGGGAATGCAGGTGGCGTTTCTAGACAGAAAATTACTGAGAGTTGTCTGTGTTTCTTTTTTTCTTCATCTATTTCATGATAGCATCTCACTGCTTCCCAAATCTGCCTATCGACTTTAGCAAAGGGATAAGGTTTCGGGCCCATGTTTTCAAGCAACTAAAGCCCCTGGTTTAGTTTAGAAAATATCCCAGCTAACCCTTTCACTGTAAAATTTTTTGACAACTTCTCTCCTTCCTCTTCCTCATTTCTTCTTCAGCATTTCTTTCCTCTTCAAAATCCATTAAGTCCTGATCTGTTGATTCCCCTTCTTCATGATCTATGAGCTGTTCCACATCAGCAATATCAAGTTCTAAGTTCAGCATTTTTGCCACATGGACAATTTTTCCACTGATCTCTTCTATCATGTTATCCTGATCAAGCGCTTGGATCGTGTTCACATAACTCAGTATTTTCTTCCATATCCCCTGCATGAACTTTCCTGTAACTTTCTCCCAGGAAGATGCAATGTTCCAGACACACTGATGGTTGTAAGTGTGATTCGTGGTAACCTGAGTACGTCGTAAGTCAGGGACTACCTATACATATGTGTGCATGCATGTGTGTGTGTGTGTGTGTGTGTTTGAGACAAGAGCTGAACTCCCCTGATTGGAAGGGGAGTGGGGAGGTGGATCGCCAAAACCCAGTCTCCTCCTAGTCCCCCAGCCCTCCTGAGGACCCGTTTGAACACACTCCGCAGCCATGCAATCATGCTTACACCAGTCTGCATCTGCGGGAGGCACACTTCTGAGACCACCAGGTCTACCTTTCACCATTCCAGGGAAAACCTTCCCTGACCTTATGATATTTGGGGTGTTGGTATCAAGAGAATTGCCCTCCATGCAACAAAGGAACAGGTGCGTTTCTAAGGTGAGACCACTCTGAGTGCTTTATTCCTTCAGAAATGAATATTTGTCCTGTTAAATATTAATATGAGAAAGCCAACATTTTTTTTCTGCCACACAACATACTTGTAACAGATTTTCAATCCCAAGTATCCCATTGGGAACTGGACACCAGCCAGGTCAGATGGCCAAGGTGTTACCATGATTCATCTTGAAAGAATAAATGTGAGCCAGTGGCGAGGCCAAGAGCCCATGATGGGGCCAACACAAAGCTGGCATATTACCCAAGGATGGCAGATTGGACCAAACACAGCTCAGTGACAGCATAAGACTGAGTTCACTTAGTGACCACTCAGTCAGGAAGCGCTTCTGTTACACAGTCAATAATGTAATCAACCACCACCCGTCTGTCCGTCTGTGCTGTGGTGGCTTGCATGTTGCTGTGATGCTTGAAGTTATGCCACCAGTATTTCAAATGCCAGCAAGGTTACCTGTGGTGGACAGGTTTCAGCAGAGCTTCCAAACTAAGACAGATTAGGAAGAAAGACCTGGTAATCTACTTCCAAAAAGCAGTCAATGAAAACCGTATAGATCACAACAGAACACTGTCCAACTCACTTGCTTTGGACATGTAATCAGGAGGGATCAATTACTGGAGGAGAACATAATGTGTGGTGAAGAAGAGGGCCGGCGAGGGCGTAGAAGACCCTCAGTGAGATGGGTTTGCCCACTGGCCACAAGAAAGGACTAAACGTGCTGACGATCGTGAGGATGACACAGAACTGGGCAACATTTTGTTCTATTGCACATAAGGTCGCCATCAGTCGGAGCTGACTGGCTAGCAGCTAACAACAAAAATGGAATCGATGATTTGCAACTGGCAGCCTGGCACAGGAGGACCCTGCAGAGGGGTGGTGACAGTCCCACCTGCATCCGGTGTTTCTTTCCTTTCTAATGTGCATGGTGTCATGGATTGAATTGTGTCCCCCAAAAATGTGTGTACCAATTTGGCTGGGCCATGATTCCCGGTACTGTGTGATTGTCCACCATTTTGTCATCTGATGTGATTTTCCTGTTATAAATCCTGCCTCTATGGTGTTAATGAGGGGGGATGGGCAGCAGTTGTATTAACGAGGCAGGACTCAATCTACAAGACTGGATTGTGTCTTTAGCCAATTTCCTTTGGTATACAAAAGACAGAAGCGGGTAGAGAGACAGGGGGAACTCATACCACCAAGAGAGCAATGCCAGTAGCAGAGTGTGTCCTTTGGACCCGAGGTTCCTGCACAGAGAAGCTCCTGGTCCAGGGGAGGATTGATGAGAAGGCTCTTCCTCCAGAGCCAACAGAGAAAGCCGTCCCTGGAGCTGATGCCCTGAATTTGAACTTTTAGCCTACTTCACTGTGAGGAAATGTCTCTTTGTTAAAGCCATCTACTTGTGGTATTTCTGTTTTAGCAGCACTAGATAACTAAGACACGTGGCAACCATGGAAATTTAAAAATTTATTCCAACAGATGGAGGGCAACTCTCTTGATACCAACAGCCTGAATGTCATAGGGTCAGAGCAGGTTTTCCCTTGAATGGAGAAAGGTAGACCTGGAGGAATTGGAAGTGTGCTTGCCGCCAATGCAGACCTGCCTCAGCATGGCTGCGTGGCTGCAGGGAAGGCCTGCTGAGGCCTGCCTGCATGAGGGCCAAGCAGCCCTGTGTTAAAGACAAATGGCTACCCACTCTGAGGCTGGCAACAGGCCCCAGGCCTAGGAGCACTCAGCTGCTGGGGTCAAAGTGGATCCTTCCCCTTCCTGACCTTGTCCCCAGTAGGGAAGGCTCCAGTCCTGACATGAGGACAAGGGTTGGAGCTAGACGTGAGTGATTACTGTGTCTGTATCTGCCCTGCCCTCGGGCCCAGGGCAGTCAGTACTATCAGTAGTTCTGATGCAGCACCGAGGTCCAGCCAGCACACTCAGAGCCTGAGGGTGGCATGTAGCAGTGAGGAGAGAGACAGCCCCCCACCATGCGTGTGGGGACCACTGAGGTGGAAGGAGGGGCAGCTGTCCCTGTGGGGAGGACAACAAGAGCATGTTCTAGTGCCTCGGGGACAACAGTGAGGCATTTTGAGCACGCTGTGGCACGGCCTGGGCCAGGGGCCTGGGCAGGGGCTGATGTGGAAGCAGCCAAGGAGGGGACCCGATGAAGGGGTGTGGGAGAGCGCGTCCTCCCCGCAGCGGATGAGACCGGCCCTGTGAGGAGACGCTGCGCCTAGCCGAGATGCTTCCAGTCCTGGCTGCACGCGTGGCCACTTCAGAAGAGGAAGCAAACCACTCAGCATGAGAGAAGGAAAAGAACTGGAGTGCCTCCAGGGAGCGCAGAGGAGAGGGGGCAGCCAGGGGGCCCATGCCACTCCTCCCCACAGCTGCCACCCAGACCCATGAACCACTGCCAGTTGCCATCAAGTTGACTCTGACTCATGGTGACCCCGTGTGTGTCAGAGCAGAACTGTGCTCCACAGGGTTTTCAATAGCTGGTTTTTCAGAAGTAGATCACCAGGCCTTTCTTCCAAGGTACCTCTGGGTACACTTGAACCAACAACCTTTCTGTCAGCATCTGAGCATATTAACTGTTTGCACCACCCAGGGACTCCCAGACTCAGGAAAACCTACTCTAAATGTCATGGGATGCTGAGTGTGAGTCTTGAGGAAACCACGAAGATATTCTCCTTCCTTTTACCTCTTCCTGAAGGTTTTGGATTACTTCCAATAACAGTAGTAGCTAACATCTATTGAACATTTACTGTATGCCAGGTCCAGTACTAAATGCCTTATATATTTATTGTACAACAGCGATGGGATAACTGTTGCAATCACCTCTGTTTCACACATGAAGAAACCGAGGCTTAGAGAGGTCATGTAACTCACACAAGATGGTGCAGCTCCAGAGCGGCAGACTTTGACTACAGAGTCTGCATGACTCCTGGGTCCAGGCCCTTCATCGCTTAAACACACCATAGTTATCTACTTCTTATTCAGATGTGGACATAGCACGGGGCCATAACTACAGATAAGATCACCTAACGTTCTAAATCTAGTTCTGAGCCTCCCGGAAACTGAATTGCAATTAGGAAGTCAAAAGAAATTACAAACTTATGATACAGCAACATCAGGGAGGCACAAATGCGAAGGTTTTAGGATGTCATCTTGGGAGGGTCTGACCACCATGGCAGAATGAAAAGGGATTCCCAGCTAATGACGTGCAACCACAAGAAAATTAATCAGAATAAGAAAAGCTTTTCCCAATCAGGAAACCCTTTAGATATCTGGACATTTTTCCAAAGGCAGTTTATGGGAACACCATTAGCTGAGTCATTTAGAAGGAAATCAGGCAAAATGTTCACAAACACACACGCAATCACCCTCGCTTTGGGCCAAATGGTTTAATTAATCTTTTCATCTCCACCGTCATTAGAGAATCTCTTCATTTTTCCACACAGAACTCCTCAATCAGTTCACCACACTTTCCTCTCTTTGGGGGTCCGTATAAAATCTGAAGCTAGAACATGACGAACCCCCAGAAAATGGAAACAGTTATTATATTGAGTTTTTCTAAAATCTTTCTATTTTCTGGCAACACAGTAAGAAGTGATTTAAAAATTCAAGTACGTGTGAAAACAATCTCATGGAATTATCCTTTACGGTGTTGCAAACCAGAAAGAAAACACTCTGTCCCAATTTTTAAGAAAATTTGCAAATTTGGCATCACAGAAGAAAACCTGATATGCACAATGAAAAGCATTAAAAGCCAAAATCCCATTATTTCAGAAATAACAATTTATCTCCCACAAAGCTAATTATTTACACGTTTGGAGGTGATGGGTATGTACAGAAACACCTACGTGAGATCATGAGCGGTCTCTGCACGGACCAACAGACCAAGCTCGGCCACGTTTTCGCGAGATCACACACTGTGGCTTCCGCTTTTCCTGCTTCTCCTGCTCCTCGTTTCTAATGACGAGAACATCAGCACTTGTTTCCGAAAGTATGACGCAGCTGGATGATTTGCGTCAGCGTCACTGATCCTCATACCTGGGTTCAGTGTCCACTTGAACCTCTTAGGAGGCCAGCGCCAGGGGACCCGTAGGGCTGCGCACACCAGCTCCTCATTTGTTTGACTGCCGCCTCTTTGAGGTTGCCGCCTTCTCTTCAGCTCTGGAATGGGCTCTTCACACACTCGCAGAGCTTGTGCCCTAACCCACAGCCAGGGTTCATTATATGGTTCAAAGCCCCTAGCGAATGAGGCTGGGTCCCTGGGTGGTGCAAACCAGTTAACGTGCTGGGCTGCTAATTGAAAGGTTGGTGGTCAAGTCCACCCAGAGGCACCTTGGAAGAAAGGCCTGGAGATCTACTTCTGAAAAATCAGCCATTGAAAATCCTGTGGAGCACAATCAATTCTACTCTGACACACATGAGGTTGCCATGAGTCGGAATCGACTCCATGGCAACTGGATTGGTTTTAAACATAAGGTAGGCAACTGGGCAGGCCTGGGACGCTCAGGTTTTGAATGTGGAAGAGGGAGAAATGGGGACTGGAGTGGTCACTGGCAAGCCCGTTGGCGCCAGGCTCCAGGGAGAAGGGGCATAACTCCTGCTCAGACCTCGGCTTGTGCAGCCTGCTCTCTGTGAGACGCCCTCCCGGCTTCCTGCGCCTCTGCCTTTCCCCAGGCCTGTCAATCCGTTTCCGGGCCTGAAACGTAGCCGCAGAATGTCCTCTCCTACAGCCGGGACTGCATCCAGCTGCTACTCCTCACCTTCGTGTCTTGCAGGCTCCAGCCCGGCCCTCCTCATTGGTTTAGGATTTTTCTTAACCCAGAGAAATATGACGAGGAAACACTTTAAATGGACCATATTTCCCCCATCTAGATGATCTCTGTAGATCTGCCCTTTTTTGATATAAAAGCAATATAGGCACATGATTAGAAAGTCACCGGTACAGAACGACATTAAAATAAAAGAGGAACTTCTTCCCTGGTCAATCACTGTTAGGTTTCCCCTGCATTGTCCCAGAAAGGAAATTACTTATATGCCAGCATATATAGTATTTTTAAAAAATTAGTCACGGTAGGCTATTCTATGTACAGCATCCATGTATATTTTTTTAACTTTTTATTT
This sequence comes from Trichechus manatus latirostris, assembly GCF_000243295.1. Taxonomy (NCBI): domain Eukaryota; kingdom Metazoa; phylum Chordata; class Mammalia; order Sirenia; family Trichechidae; genus Trichechus; species Trichechus manatus. The sequence goes on along the minus strand of NW_004444082.1, from coordinate 4,416,191 downwards.
TGAAAAGTTGCAAAAAATAGTTCCAAAAATGCCTTGACACCCTTCACCCAGATGTGCCAAATGCCAAATGTTAAATCTGACCACGCTTGCTGTATCCCTCCCTCTTCCTCTCTCTGTCTGGTCTTATTTTCCAAGCTGAGAATAGGTTGCAGACATAGTTCTCCTTTACCTCGAATACTTCAGGAGACATGGCCTAAAAACAAGCACATAGCTACCGCACAGGAGCATGATCAGGACGTGAGTGCTGACCCAGCACACATATGGACACATGGCTTGGAGTCAGGAGAGGTGCTCTAACCCACCTCGCTGGGACCCAGGCAGGGAACGCCAGTCCGCCAGCTGAGGTCATGATGAACAGAAGCCACGAGCTGCGGCCTTCACAAATTCTAATATGCACATGCTGCACCAGAACCTTGTGAAAACTGCAGACTCTGACCCAGCAGGTCCGGGTAGGGCCTGAGAGTCTGCCTTTCCAACCAGCGCCTGATGATACTGATGCTACAGTTTCAGGTCCGCGGACCACACTTTGAGGAGCAAAAGCACAAAATGGTGTCCAAAGAGGCCGCTGCTGCGCGATGGCCAGCGACTGGTCCACGGCAGAAGGCAGCCCAGCGTTCTCATACTGACTGACTGAGTCAGAATCGACTCAACAGCAACAGGTTTGGTTTGAGAAAAATCAGAAATCCATATTTTTACGTAAAATGTCCCAATTTTAAAACATAGACTAGTAATTGAAATTTTCAAATAAATGCTGTACAGATCAAATAAACCTGACTTCAGGCCAGGCTGGACTGCCTGTCTTTGACTGCAAACCCACTCCAAACCTCTTTATTGTACAGGTGAGGAACTAGACCATTCAGGTGGCAGCTCCGCCATCACCTCCTCAGGGGGACCTCTGACTGGGCCAGGAAGTGTTCCTTCCCCTACTTCATCCTTCACCTGTCTCAGTGATAATACTGGTTTTCACTTCTTTATAGCATGAATCACTATTTGAAATATTTGCCTTAGTTTTTCCATGTTTTGAGAGTGGAGTCCTGTCTGTCCCACTCACTTCTGGGACCCCAAGGCTACAGAGCATCTGGCTCAACCGCCAGCGTCAGATGTGTGTGTGAATGAGCCAGTACCATGCCCTGTCCTCCCAGTACGGACACAGCCTGGGCCTGGCCATGGTCTCGCTGGGCAGAGAGATTCAGGGGAGATGCCTGGTCAGCCAGCCTGGAGCCTGCTCCCCCGTGTGAGAGTCGCTGCTTCCCCTGGAGTAAACACAGTCCTGAGAAGATGTGTCGGAATGTATCTCAGTGGCGTCGGTGATGTGTCACCAGGCCCATTGTATTACAAGAGTGAGGAGCTCTGGATCATCTTCCTTCCCTGCAACATCGTCGAGTGTGTGATGTGGAGGACACCCTGGCAGAGTTGGTGCCTCTTCTTCTGGCAAGCAACCCCCTCTGTCTGCTCCCTTCTCTTCTTCCCTCCTATCATCTCTCCAGTGTCTCCTTTTGGACAATGGAACTTCTATTTCCAGACTTGTTTAATTTGCACTAAGTAAACAAGAGAGTCTATCAGCCCAACCACACACTTACAGAATAGAGAGATTCCTTCCCACTGACATGTCCCTCCATCAGAATGGGAGGCTTCAAGGCTGGCCAGATGGAGCCAGTGACTCTGCTGCTCAAGCCAGCGACCCGACACCCCCTGGGAGGGCAGGGAGGAAGGAGATGCTGCATGTCTGTGTGATGGCTCACGGGGTCAAGTTTCACACTGTCCCCCAATGGTTGTGTCAGCACTAAATCCCTGCCCTAGGAGAGCTGCTCAGAACCAATTAGAACCAGTCAGGGGGGTTTAATTGCTTTAAGTGGATTTCATCATGGAGGGGTTCAGAGAGGACACTGGAGTCCAAGATTTTACTGCATACCCCTCCCTATTGTCCGCTGCTCTCCCTCTGACTCCTGCCCCTGGCCCATTGTTAAAGAAAAAAAGTCTCTTAAGCATGTTTAAGGTCCTTGGTCCCCCAGTTCCACTCAATGGTGCACCATACAATTTAGGAATGGGCTGTGTGCACCCCGTAGCCCTGACAGACATGGCTCGCCTTCAGGCTGTCCTCAGGAGAAGTCATTGTGTGTGGGACCAAACCGAGCTTCAGTCCCAAAAGTAGTTGGGTGTCCTGCTTCCTTCCCTCAAACCATTTGGCAAAACCAAATGTGATGAGATTTGCTGAGCAACCTGAGAAACACCACCAACAGCTGCACCTGAAGACGCGTGTCTTACCTTGGCCAGGGTCAGGTGGGGCTGAGAACCTTCATGAGGGGACCCACTAACCTTGGTAACCTTGGCCACAGCCCTCCTCTCAGCTTGGATGAGGGAGGCCAGGGCACTTCTGGCCTGGAGGAGAGGGAGCCACGAAGCTGCCATCATACATGGGCCCCAGAGGAGAGAAGTGTCACCTGCAGTAGCACGGGCGTGAGTGATGGACCTGGGACAGGCCCATACACTGTGCCCGCTGCAGCACCCACACATGAAGTGGAAAGGAAGAGCAGTTCCTCTCAGGTAGAAGAACCTACCAGTTAGCAGCCCAAACAGAACAGAAAACATCTTGGGGTCAATTCCTTTTCACTGAGAAGCATTACTGAAAATACTAAATGTCAAAAGTCTCCAAACCTAAGTCCCTCCCTGGTGGTAAGTTAGGAGCTTCGGAATGTGTTAACTCAATGTAAAATTGTCCCCTAGGAGCTGAAGGTGTGCATGGGCTTTCCCAGGCCCTGAGCTTCTATCAGGGAGAGGAAAGGGGCCATGAGAAGCATCCCACTATCTAGTTGGTGGCCTGGCAGAGAATTTCAGATGCCTACAGATTTTCATAAAAGTTCATGTAATTCTCTTCATAGACAGATAAACAGACAGAATGATGGGGTAAATCAGACCCAGGTTTTATTCCTCACTTGCCCCAAACCCAACCCTTTGACCATGCGTTAGTCAATTAACTCTTCAGCAAAATCACTGTACCTATTTTTCCGGACAATGAAATAAGAGACACTAGGATGGGGGTTTTCTGCCCTGACTGCACATTAGAACTACCTGGAAAGCTTCCAGTATTTTTCCATTTGGGGACCCACCCCAGACCAATCAATCATCTAATCTCCATCTCTGAAGGGGACACACAGGCATCCATGATTTGTCTTGATGTTGTTGTTTTGCTGTTGTCTAATCTCCCAGGTGATTCCAGTACGAAGGCAGGGGTACGAGCCCTGCATCAGATCTGTTCCCCACCTGCCTCCCAGTGGGTGTATGTAAGGAGACATGGAATCCACAGGCGAAATGTACGGTCTACTTGACCGTATCCCTACACATTCGCTGTAACTGTTGTCCAGAGTTTAAGTGCGCTCAGATATCATGATTGCTATTGTTCGTAAAGAAGGAGTGATTGTTAATGGCTTCTATCAGCCACCCACGTGTTTGTATTTCTCACTTTTATTGCTGATGAGAAGCAGCATATGCATTTCTAGAACGTCAAGCAAATGCCCAAATGAGATGAAAGAGCTCGAGACCAAAGTGCCCTCTGGCCAAAATGCACCATCAGTTGGATCTGCCCAACACGCGCCCTCGCTGCCGGACCCCACCTCCCAGGGTATCAGCAAGGCCCCTGACCGGTCCTCACGGGAGAGCTGGTGCCTAGGCAGATGCGTGTGGAAACAAAACCTTTCCTTTCTTCGTAAAGCAAGAATTCTTTTTTTTTTTTTTTTTTTTGATGGGGTTTGTGAGGAATGGGGTAAGCTGTTCTTTAGAACTTTCTACTAAAAGGAGATATAAAGTATACAGTAAAGATAATTAGGAAATAAGGTATAAGCCACGACCAAATAAAAATTCTTACTTTAATTGCATACTTCAGAATGATGTAGCCGCCGATAACTAAAACTCCCATTCAGCGGGGAGGCCCTGGTGTTGAAGACACGTCCCTTCTGCTTTCATAAAATGCAGCAGGTACAGATGGCGTCCAACAGGAGGGGTGGGCAGGACTGGCACCCCCAGCCTGTCCCCAGCAGCAGCATCTGTAACCATTTCTTGCCAGAGTGACGTGACCCTCTGCCCACATGCTCACATTCTTTAATGCAAACGTGAAGTTGCCGACAGCTCTCTGAAAGGCACTCAGCCTTTGAATGGTGAGGACTCGCTGGGATTCTAGCTCTGCACAGCAACCTGTCTCCCTCCCAGCAGGCGTCTCCCAGCAGGACGGGCCTGCCCATTGTTTGTATTTCCCAGAGTAACCCTGGTTACCCAGACAATGCGCCTTTGATGGGGCCTTCCTGGTCCCTGGCATGTGGCCCCCACCCTGCAAGTGACCACCACGGCCTCTGCTCCTGCTTCGCCAGGTCCCAGCCCCTTTGCCTTGCCGAAGCTATCCTTTTGCAGCCACCACCCCAGCTGGCGGTGACAGTAATATCCCACACCATGGTCCTTTTCCCACAGTTCTGAACTTCACAAAGCTCTGGAAAACTAAAGTTTGTCACACCTCATTGGGCAGCAAAACCTGTCCTGAACAAAAAGGAGACTATTTATAGTCTGTACGTATCCTATGTAGAATGAGTATCTCGACATTTCTCTGGAGAAGTATTAACATGCTTGATAACTGGTGTGGGCCCAGACCCTGTTGTCGGCTTGATATAATACATAGCAAATGCACCATATTCCCCTTCTAAAATCTGAAAACTTCTGACTTCTGAAACGTGTCTGACCCCGGGAGTTTCAAATGAGGGCCTCCGGAGCTGGGCTGATTCTTAGATCTGCTGTTCTAAATGCTTTACACGTGAAGTCTTCAGCAGCAATATGTTTCATCACCAAATTAATTACAAGAAGACTTTACAAATAGGAAAAATTACACTGAAATCAGATTGTCAAAGGCCTCTTTTATTTATAGGAACATGGGCTTTACTTGGTTGACTGGGGGAAAACGTTGGAGATTTCCGAGCAGGAGAAAGGCAGGCTCATAATTTCTAGGCTGGTTCTGCTCTAACATTCTTTATCAGTACAATCCTCTGATCAGAGCTGAGTTTTATTAAGAGTTAGTGGTCGGTGGGTGTTGACCACCGATAGCTTGGAGAGGAGAATCCGGACAGGACAATGACCATCTCGGACACCATCGAAATTGTTTTGCAAAGGAGGCCAGAGGGGAACCTGGAAAGAACACAGCAGGCCTTTAGTCTGAGTGTAACTGAGGCTTGGTCATGTTACCAGGACAGATTCGTAGGCACAGAAAGCAAGACAAAGACCCCACTACGAAAACTGGGCAGTGATGTGAGACACAGAGCTCGGGGAGGAGGCAGAATTCCAGTTCTCAGAACCGGGGCACAAGGCCGGGTTAGCACCAAGAACCACGTGGTGGGGTGATCTGGGGTCATCAGCCTCTCCACTGGCCTCTAGGGCTCACCAAGGGGTTTAGTTGGTGCACGGGTTGCCCTTTCTCTGTTAACGCTTCGCTTTGTGGAGGGAGACACCTCCGCGGTAGAGGAGACGCAATCCGTGAGCCGAGGTCTCAGGAGAGGTGCACACCTCTCCTAAAATCTTGCCGCTGACCTGGTGCCCGGTCTCAGAACTCGGGACCAGAGCAGTGTGGGGACCAGGGTTGGCCCCACAAAGTGGCGCTCAAGGGGTCGATTCCCACTCATAGCGACCCTGTAGGACAGAGTAGAACTGCCCCAGAGGGTTTCCAAGGCTGTAATTCTTTACGAAAACGGACTGCCACATCTTTCGCACACACAGTTGCTGGTGGGTTGGAATCACCAACCTCCCAGTTAGCAGCTAAGCACTTTAACTCCACCACCAGGGCTCCTTTGGAGTCACATAGAAGCAGTTAAATGTGTGTCGGTGTTGATGAGAATGAATGAATACTTGAGGTACCTTTCGCCGGAAGGAAGAAGGAATAGATAGGTTTTAAGGAACAGCCTGAAAGGTGAAAGGTTTTGGAAAGGCAGAAAAGAGAGTGTAGCATTTTGGTACATCTGGTTCTCGTTCCCATGAGTGAACTGTGGGGCGGAGATTCCAGTGGGGGCTGGGATCCGGAGCCACGTGGAGCCACGTCGCAATCACCTTGAAGATTCCATTGTCATTTTGGTCCTTTCCTAGATTTAGTGCCTTGAACACCCAGAGATACCCTGGGTTTAGCTTTTCATCAATTTTTCTAGACATTGAAAGGCTCATCATGCAAACCCCGGGTCCCTGGAGCAAATCAGCACCAGGGGAGGGGCCCTTTCCACCGCAGAGGCACGGTCGGTAGAGGGGTGATAGGCACTGGGACGTGAAAGCGGGGAGGTGGATAGTGTGGGGTCTGCTGTCCCAAAGAAAGCCAGTGTTCCAGGGCTGAGGCCCCTCTGTTCTCAGAGACGAGATGACATTTTGTTTAAGGTAAAGTAGAGATGACTTGCTCTAAATAACAAAGACAAGAAACTAAGGCATTTTCTAGCAAATAGGAAGAAGACAGGATATATGAAGTGGTTTTTGGGAGAACGGGGGTCTGAAAAACATGGGAACAGGCTAGACCCTAAAGCGCCATGCAGAGTGCACCCCTCCTGGTGGGCAAGGGCTGCTGAAAGGGCTGGAGGCCGAGGCCAGTCCTGGGTTTTCAGCCGCTCACTGTGTACAGGACAGGAGCCCTGGTGGCACAATGGTTAAGCGCTTGGCTGCTAAGCAAAAGGTTAGGGGTCTGAACCCACCCAGCGGCTCAGGAGGAGAATGACCTCGCGATCCACTTCGGTAAATGTTTACAGCCAAGAAAACCCAATGGGGCAGTTCTACTCTGTCACATGGGGTCACTGTAAGTTGGAATCGACACGAGGACACCTAACCACAACAGCTGTACTGGAATTTGCTGGGATGAACCACCCCCCGCCCCGCTTCCGCTCTATTCTGCTTCACACAGCAGCCTTGGGGTGGAGTGGGCCTGGGGAACTCAAGGAAAAAGGACTGTGTCTCAGCTTGAGGTTGGCACTGGGAAGAAACGGACAACTGCCCCGGAAGACAAACTGAGATCAGGACGACGGGACAGATGTCGCACCGAGAGGTAATGACAACCACATCAAAAGTTCCTTGAAATTTTTCAGAACCGTGAAGGGCTTGAGCTTCACTTTGTTGATAAAGAGGCAGCAATGGCTGGAGGACTGAGGGGTGGGGCGGTGCTTCCCTGACATTTCCCAAAGGTCTCTGACTCAGCCTTTTCAAACTGAATTTTCCTCTTGGAAGAGCCAGGGTTTATTTAGGCCAGTGATTTTGCAAGGTTTTTTGTTTTGTTTTGTTTTCAGTCTCAGAGTGAAACTGTGTCTTACCCAAAACCTGTAAATAAAACAGATAAAGCAGGGCTGCCACGCTGAAATAAGGAAAGTGGGGTTGAATCTGGGTACACGTGGACTCGGAGGCACCCCCCCCCCCCCCCGCCATTTGCAGGTCCTAGGGCGACAGTGAAAATGAGGCCCGGCCTCTTCCCTTCCACCGGCTCCATCTGCTCTGCACCTCTGGGGCGCGGCCTGGGGGCCTATGCGCACATTGGCCTGCAAGCCGACCTCCGTCCGCACTCTACCCTCCGAACAGCAGCGTCCTCACTTCCTAACGGAGCGCATGGGCGGCTGGGTGCAGAGGAGCCCACACAGCCCCGGAGCAGGCTTGCCCTAGTGAGCATGTGCGTCCAGGGCCCGCTGCCAGGTCATGGTTCGGAGGAAGCTCCCACCTTGTTCTGTGAGAAGCACCCCGCCCAAGGAGGCCGACAGAGGGGCGGCTAAGTTGTGAGGCCGGGCTAGAGCGCCAGTTGCTTGAGTCTAAGGGCAGCATTGCTCTAACGAGCGCATTTCAAAAAGCACTGATGTAGGCGAGGCTGGTTCGGTTAACTGAGGTGGAGAGATAGATGAAGTTAACCAAAGCCGTGATTTCAAGCACCAGGAGTGGCAACTCTGGGTGTGTCAGACTTATCTTCTCCTTTAACTCTATCTGCCGTGCTGCAGCCCCAAATCATCTTTCTCAAAGGTGCACCTGACCATGTCTCAACCCCTCAAAAGATTCTCATGGCCTGCAAGGCCTAGCCAGACTGCTGACGATGCCCTCTGTATACTTTGCGCTACGCTTGGTCCTGCCTCTGCACCTTTGCTCACGCCGTTCTCAGTGCCTGGAAGGCGCGTCCGCAGTTATTCACCTGGTTTTTATACCCAGCTCAGTGCTCCTTCACCCCCTGCCCCATCCCTTCCCTCGTGTCCACCCACTGCCCCCTTCGTCATGCCTTCACTGTACTCAGCACAGAACTCTCCCAGCTCTGAGTGTGTCCAAAGGAAGCTCTGTTTGTGCACCTGGCTCTGCTCCCCACGCTGCACTAAACTCCCATCTCCTCACCATGGGGACTGTAGCACGTTCATCTTTGCACCTGGAGTACCCAGCAGAGCCCACTCATGATAGGTCCTCACAGGCACTTGCTGACAGACCAAACTCATCTGACCTGTATCACCCTGATATAGACACCAGCCCTTAAAGAGACACTTCTTCAGAGAAGAAAGGAGAGCTGAAACCCACTCCAAGAAGACATAGTCTTACGGCGAAATGCTGAATCTGTCCTAATTTGTCTTCACAGGTCTGGTCTGTCCATGTACTGAGTGCAGCGGCAGAGCCTCAGGGCCCTTGCAGTGTGTTCAGCCGACTCCAGCAGCCAGTGTCTGTCCTCTGTGCCTGAGGGCCTTGCTCTGGAGCTGAGGAGGATGGCTCTGAGCATTGTGCTCCCGTCACAGGTGCCAGAGAACACCCCCAGGAGCCTCCCTCAACAAGTGACTCTTGGGAATTAACACCTAAGTACCACAAATCTCTTGCACCTCAGATGGCCAGCAGGAATAATTCAGAGGCATGAGTTTTATACCATTTCCCAAATTTTCTGAATTTACTTAGGATTACACCCCAGTTGTCTCCACATCTCCTGTGATACCTGGTTTAACAGTGCACCCTCTGTTGACTGCATCCCCTCCTTGCAACCACCACCACTTCCTCACTAAAAACCCATTGCCGTCGAGTTGATTCTGACTCACAGCAATTCTATAGGACAGAGCAGAACTGCCCCATAGGGTTTCTAAGGAGCGGCTGGTGGATTCGAACTGCTGTCCTTTTGGTTAGCAGCTGAGCTCCTAACTACTACACTACAAGGTCTCCACTTCCTCACTGGAGCTCCCTAAAAAAAAAAAAAAAAAAGCCATATGTGTATCAGAGTAGGGTTTTCAGTGGCTATAATCTTATGGAAACAGATTGCCAGGCCTTTCTTCCACAGAATCATTGGGTGGGTTCGAATCACCAACCTTTGGTTAGCAGCCGATCACAAAGGGCTTGCACCAGCCAGGGACAGCCAGGAACTCCCTAGACCTCCCAAGTAAACTGTTTGCCCTCAGATCTTTGTCTCAGGGTCTGCCCTCAGAAGAACTCAAACCGTGATTCCCAAGTCAAGGACACTTATGAAGTATCTGCTTCAACTCAGTTTTGTTTTGTTTCAGCCTGAGGTCAATATACCTTATAAAAAATAAATATTATATATTTGTTTGTTTTTAAGAAAAAGGAAATTATCGTTTCATTTGAGAATGCTCCACCTGCAGTGGGACTGGTGATGTCCTTGTTTCCATCAGAACAGCTTCTCCAAGAGGATTGTGGAGAGGCTGCTGATGAGTCTAGAAAGATGTCATCTGCGTGTAACGGACATAATTAATCCTGGATTACTCCTCATTTGGGCTTGTGGGTATCCATCACTGAGCCTCTGAGGAACAGCCTTCCTCAGCACCTGCTGTAGCAAAAATAGCATCCAGGGCCAAATCAGATCTCCTCCAATGGACTGTGTCTGCTTTCCACTTGAGGGAAGGAAAGGGGCTTCCAAAATGAATTTCATCAGCTCCTAGGGAAACTGAGCTTTGATGGCAAGGCATGAGAATAGCAGCACTGGGGAGGGGGGGATTAGCAAGGAAACCAACCTGATGATTTCTGGGCTCCACAAAGAGTAGTGAGCTGCAGGAAGTCAGAACCTCATGGGGCACAGGCGACCAAGCTCCAGATGAAGGTGCTGGGCTCAGGGGCTGCTTGGAGGTTGACTTGGTTCAGAGACTACTGGAGCTTCTGCGTTTACATGAAGACACATGCATTTCAGGAGAGTGAGAAGTCACTCAGTGACGGGTGCCATGGCCCTGCTGTCTGGGACGGTCTGGGAACCCATGCCTCACTCCAGGCAAGGGCTGAAACACGTGTCTCCCCCTGCACTCACCACCACATGAGTCGGCTGAATGCTATGAATTAACGGCATGACCTCTCATTCAGGCACTGAGGTGCCACTGAAAGTAAAATTCAATGTTTGAAAGAGAAGTTATTTCTGCCAGCAAAACCATATCTGTAAAGTGTAAAGTATGATCCACCAGAAAGATACAGCAGTCATTCATGAACTAGCAGAGCTGTCTCCCCAAGCAAAAGCATTCAAAACTATAAAGACAAGTAGCCAAATCCATAATAGTGGGAGATTTGGCACGCATCCCTCAGAAAGTAATAGCTAAATCAACAAAACTTATAGGTAGTCTATACGTGCTTTAAGCAATGAATTTTAAAAACTCTATCAAATATTATAAAGAAATATAAATATCATTTACCTGAGGAAGAAGATTTGCAAAATAATGATCAAGTATTAAGTCACAAAAGAAGTACTAATAAATGTTAGAGAGCTATCTCTGACCACAAAGCAATTATATTAAAATCCACAATTAAAGGCCATTTAAATAAATAGGGAGCCCTGGTGGCACAGTGGTTAAGAGCTCAGCTGCTAACCAAAAGGTCGGCAGTTCGAATCCACCAGCCGCTCCTTGAAAACCTTAAGGGGCAGTTCTACTCTGTCCTGTAGGGTTGCAATGAGTCGGAATTGACTCGATGGCAATGAGTTTTTTGATAAATAAATATATTTGGAAACACTAACGCTGCACTCCTGTATGACTCCAGGTTAAGAGAAACCAATAGCAGAAATTGCAAAACATTTAGAATGGAAATGAATGTACTTCAAATACCTACTAAAAGTGGTACTTAGAGCAAAATGTACTGCCTTGAAGTATTTATTTTAAAAAACAAAAAGAATAAATCCATATAAATGGATTAACTGCTCAATTCAGAAAACTAGAAAAAAATAAAGTAAATATAACGAAGATATGTTGTGGTTAGGTGACTAACTAGGATGTGGAAAATAAAGGTAAGAGCAGGTATTGACGAAATAGAAACAAAGATATAATAGAGAAGATCAGTCAGAACAAAAGCTGATCCTTTGCTGAAACTAAGCAGCAAACAGCTAGCCCGAATCATCTGGACGAAGACAGGAAAACAACACAATTGATGTCAGTAACCGTGGATATCACCAAATTATTTTAAATCACAAGAAGACAGATACTATGAACAACTTTCTGCCAACAAATTTTAAAAAAACTCAGAAGAAATGAATACTTTTCTAGAAGAATACAAAGTTACACATACATTTAAATTAAATATACATGTTAACGCAAATTTTATTCAAGAAGAAACAGAAAACCCAAATAAACTGGGAAATTTAGTTTTCATTCTTGTCTCCTCTTAGTTAAAAGTTTCCTTTTTCAAATTTATCCCTGATTATTAACTGATTGATTAAATGCTTCTCCGGATGTAGACTAGCAGGTGTGTTTCCTCATTTTCCCCGCTGCTGCTTCCTGTCCGTTGCTGCTCAGCACTCCCCGCACAGAGAGGAGAGACACATGAGGGGGCTCTTCCCTGCCGAACCGAACCACTGGGCACTTCTCCGGGAGACCTGGGCGGCGAGAGGAAAACTGGTGTCTTTCTTGTTTTTTCTTTTTCCCTAAAGGTCAGGAGAGAGAAAGAACAGGTCAGAAAAGACATCTGGGTGTGTTTCAAGTAATTTTTCAAATTGTTGATAATGTTTTAAGTATCTGTGTCAGTGCAATATTTAAATTTTGAAAATTTAATATTACTATTACTAATAAATTACTATTACTAATAAATATTACTATTCCACTGGTCATTGTGATCTTTGATACCAAATTTATCCAACTTTTGACGTTTCTCCATCATTATATTCCTGTTTTTGTCATAAATAGTGGGAAAATAGAAAACTTAAAAAACACTAAATGGGCTCCACCCCAGGCAACGTGTAGATCTCGGAGGCAGAAACACCCCAGGTTAGCTCATGCCATCCGCGGACACAAGCCATACTCATCACAGCAGTATGCTCCCCTGGGGTAGGATCCAAAGGGTGCCTGGAGAATGTACGGAGCACCAGGGTGTGGAGGGAGAGGGACGAGAGGAGAGACCACCGGCCTGCCCCTCAGGGAAGGGCACAGCGGGCAGGTGGCCCCGTTTGTCTGGTAACCAGCGATGCCTTTCCTCCTTTTCCTACCCTGTCATGAGAAAAAGCTGGGAAAATCATTTCCTTAGAGGCAGATAAGCATTCTTCTCCCTCCTAGCGCACCGCTGTGCCATTCATTCACTGGTCTTTCTGTGAAGAGACCAAATCTATCACCTCTACACATTTATTTTTAAAAAATATATAATAATATCACAATAATAATACTAATAATTTTAAATGGAAGTTGCAACAAGCCACGTCTGTCCATCACCCAGAAACATGCAGAGTTTGAACGTCTTTTATTCCAGGACTTGTGCTAGGTGCCAAGGGAAATATAAAGAACGTTAGAAATACTTCTAGTCCTGAGGCACTTCCAAAGTCGCTATGACAGACAGCCATTGTTGTTGTTGTTAGGTGCTGTCGAGTTGGTTCCAACTCATAGAAACCCTGTGTACAACAGAATGAAACACTGCCCGGTCCTGCACCATCCTCATGATCATTGTTATGTTTGAGCCCATTGTAGCGGCCACTGTGTCAGTCCATCTCATTGAGGGTCTTCCTCTTTTCACGGACCCTCTACTTTACCAAGCATGATGTCCTTGTCCTGGAACTGGTCTCTCCCGATAACATGTCCAAAGTATGTGAGACAAAGTCTCACCATCCTTGCTTCTCAGGAGCATTCTGGCTGTACTTCTTCCAAGACAGATTTGTTCGGTCTTCTGGCAGTTCATGGTATATTCAGTATTCTTCACCAACAGCATAACTCAAAGGCGTCAATTCTTCGTCGGTCTCCGTTATTCGTTGTCCCACAGGAAGGCTAACAGTGCCAGCAGGAACTCATTGGTGCCCAGTGGTACTTTCTGAACAATGCCCTTCCCCTTTGTTCAGAGAGGGCTTCAAACTGGTTCGTTCTGATCTGAACCTCTACTGAGAATTTGCATTTCTAACAAGTTCCCAGGCCATGTTAATGTTGCTGGTTAGGGACCAATTCTGGGAACCACTAGCAGAGCAGTGGTTCTCAAAATTTATTATACATAAGAATCACCTGGGGATCTTGTTGAAATGTAGATTCTGATTCAGTATATCTGGGGTGGATGTGCACATTCTCAGGAGGGGTTCCAACCAGAACAAACCAGTTCGAAGCCTGGGTTCAGAGAGCCATCTTAACCTCTCCCTCTTTTTCAAGTTGAACTCCCTGACAGGTGCCTGCTTGTTTCCTGGGCAATTTGAGGCATTCCATTGAGGATATTGTATTATCCATTCACCACCATATAATTTCTCAAGACTCCTCCCCACAAATATTACCCAACCCAAGACTCTGAGCACACTGAGCAGAAGGAAATCTTGTGAGAGACGTAAGCCTCCTGCTGTTGCCATGCAGCCCCCGCCCCAGGCAATATGTGGATCTCTGCGGCAGAAACATACCCAGGGAATAGCATTCTGTGGCGGGAGCTGCTAGCTGGCTCCCCACAATCGTACCTACTCCTTCCATAGCAGCAGAGTTTAGAACTGGCCACGTTGTTGTTGTTAGTTGCCATCTAGTCCGCTCCGACTCATGGCAACCTTGTGTATAACAGAACAAAACATTGCCCGGTCCTGCGCCATCTTCATGATCATTGATATGTTTGAGTCCATTGTTGTGGCTCTTGTGTCAATCCATCTCATTGAGGGTTTCCCTCATTTTTGTTGGCCCTCCATTTTACCAAATATGATGTCCTTCTCCAGCAATGGGTCCATCCTGATAATGTCCGAAGTAAACAAGTCAAAGTATTGGGCAATATTCTACGATCCATAAGGTTTTCATTGGCTGATTTTTGGAAGTAGATTGCCAGGCATTTCTGCCTAGTCTGTCTTAGTCTAGAAGCTCTGCTGAAATCTGTCCACTGCGGGTGACCCTGATGGTATTTGAAATACTGGTGGCATAGCTTCCAGGATCATAGTAACGGTCATGGATTGAATTGTGCCCCCCAAAATATCTGTCAACTTGGCCGAGTCATGATTCCCAGTATTGTATGATTGTGTACCATTTTGTAATCTGATGTGATTTCCTTATGTGTTGTAAACTCTATCACTATGATGTAATAAGATGGATTAGCGGCAGTTATGCTGATGAGGTATACAAGATTGGATAGTGTCTTAAGCCAATCTCTTTTGAGATATAAAAGGGAGAAGCGAGCAGGGAATCTCATACCACCAAGAAAGCAGTGCTGGGAGCAGAGCATGTCCTTTGGACCTGAGGTTCCTGCATGGAGAAACTCCCAGACTAAGGGAAGTTTGGTGGCACGGACCTTCCTCCAGGTCGATAGAGAGGGTGTTCCCCTGGAGCTGACACCCTGAATTTGGACTTGTAGCTTACTGGACTGTGAGAAAATAAACTTCTCTTTGTTGGAGCCATCCACTTATGGTATTTTTGTTACAGCAGCACTAGATAACTAAGACAGAATTTGGAACCGGGAGTGGGGTGCTGCTCTAACAGATACCTAAAATGTGTAAATGGTTTTGATACTGTGAATGGATACAGGACCAGCAGCAGCAGCAGAAACAGGAGTGCCTGTGCACAGGAGGCTTCCAAATGGAGTGGGGTGCCTCTGGGCACTTACCATCAGTGGAGCTACAGAGCTTTGGAACACTTCCCCCAGCAGAGCTGACTCGGCCCTCAGGCCTCATGCCTCAGGAAACAGAAGCTCAAGAGACAAGGAACACAAGAAGCCTAGCTGCCCCAGTCTCAAAAGGTGTGGCCAGGACCTCTGGGGTTTCAAAGGGTGGAGCCATGGCCTCTGGTGTTTCTAAGAGTGGAGTTGTCACTTTGATGGACTAGGAGAATGGTGTGCCTAAAGCCAAGGGAGCAGAGTTGCTGTCCCTGTGGGCCTGGAAGGCAGAGCTGAAGCCCAGGGCCTAGAGGCCTCCACACAGAATCTGGAGAGTGTGGCCAATACCTAGAGTCTGGAGGGCAGGGCCATTGTGTAAATTGTCTCAGAGAACAGAGGTTTATTTGCAAAGCCTTGAGGGCTAATGTAATGTGTTCTACTAACTTGCTTGGTGCCTGTTATGCCTTCTGTCCCGGCAATTTCTCCCATTTATAATGAAAATGTTTCGCTTGTGCATGTTCTGTACCTTTGGAAGCAGACAACCTGTATTCTAGATTTCACAGATGAAGAGTAATTTTCAGATTTTGGACTTAGAGTTAAGACTATTGCTATGATATGATGAGATGAACATATTTTGCATGTTGCAAAGACATGAATTTTGGGGGGTTAAAGGGTGGAATGTAATGGATTGAATTGTATCCCCCCAAAATATCTGTCAGCTTGGCTGGGTCATGATTCCCAGTACTGTATGACTGTGTACCATTTTGTAATCTGATGTGATTTCCCTATGGGTTGTAAACTCTATCACTATGATGTAATGATGTGTTAGCGGCAGTTATGCTGATGAGGTATACAAGATTGGATAGTGTCTTAAGCCAATCTATTCTGAGATATCAAAGAGAGAAGTGAGCAGAGACCATCAAGAAAGCAGTGCCGGGAGCACAATGTGTCCTTTGGACCTGAGGTTCCTGCACAGAGAAGCTCCCAGACCAAGGGAGGGTTGGTGGCACAGACCTTCCTCCAGAGCAGACAGAGAGGGCATTCACCTGGAGCTGACACCCTGCATTTGGACTTGTAGCCTACTGGACTGTGACAGAATAAACTTCTCTTTGTTGGAGCCATCCACGTGTAGTATTTTTGTTACAGAAGCACTAGATGACTAAGACAGTAACACACAAGCCACCACAGTACAACAAACTGACTGACAGGTGGTGGAGAGCTAAGTGTAGGTCTCCCCAAACAAAGGCCACATTTTCTAGGCCCCTTGGCCCCTCAGTAGGATCCTGTGACCTTGGCAGGGAGGTCAATGGAATAAAAAAGAACCTATGACAGCTTCTAGGAACCTTTCTTAAGAGATGTCCAGCACATGTCCTTTGCTTCTCTTTCTTCTCCATCTTTTCTTAGGTTCTACTGCCTGGAGTATGAATACAATGACACCATCTTGGACCAAGAGGACATGGGCCACACCATGAGATCTGTAGAGCAGTGGGTGGAGGGAGCTTAAGTTTTGGGGACTTCATGGAGCCGGGACACCCTTGTTCCCCTCTGAGCTTCTTTGTGCAGAGAGAAGTACATTCTATTTTGTTTAAGCCCCTTATTTTGGGTCTCCGTTACAGCAAACCAGCCCTTACTAATACACATTCCAAAACGGCTTAGTGTGCTCATGAGAACCTCTAAAGCCAGTTTAGTTCTAGAAATGGTTTCTAATATTTAGCGTTTCCATTTGTGGAGCCACTGGAAGACTTTCAATACTTCAGTGTTTAAGCCCATGTTAATACATCTGCCATTAACAAGCTGTAACAAATTAACAAAGCTGCTCTCCAGTTCATGGGTTGGCCCACCTCATTCCTCAGCAGAGTGATCTGCTGCATACCACATGAAGAAATCCCCTTCCCTCTGGTATGCTGCTGGACCTCAACTCCACAGTGTCACTCATTGCTTGATGTTCTAACATTTTTCTAAAACTGTTGAGATTTATATATTACCAATGCTAAGAGTGTAAAACATTCTTCATTTTCAGTCTTTTACACTGTGATACATTGTATTATTGTCAATTGTTTTCTCCCCTCCCTGTAAGAGGGATATGCACAGCTTGTGTGTTACTATGATGCTGGAAGCTATGCCACCAGGTAACTTACATTGGAAGTCAAGGATATGTCCCCACCCCAGTGACGTTAGACTCAGACAATGACTTGCTTTGGCCAGTGGAATGTGAATGCATGTGATGTACCCCATACCCAAGGCTGAAAGAGCCATTGCATGGGCTATCATTGCTCTTCCTTTCTGTCCTGAGACCAAGGTAGGGGATGCCCCTTCAGGTGATCTACTGCAGAAGCCATGGAGGTTTGGAGGTGTTTGTTAGCACAGCCCTGCCCAGGGGAAGATGACAAAGAATGATATTTATATTTATTTATAGTATTTATTTATTTATAATATTAGACAGAGTTTGTAGCTCAGACGAGTATATCAAAGCTCTTATCAAGAACAGGACCAAGAGAAAGGGTCAGCATACTGGGCCCACATGGGATGCAAACATGCATGGTGTCAAAAATTTTTTTAGTCATCCATGGGATGTTTTTTGGACATTTTCTATTCTAGCACCACATTGGAGACTATCTAAATGCCCACCATGGTCAAGTAAATAGTGGTAAATACACACTATTGCTGTTATTCAGCAGTTAAAAATTATAATTATAAAGATTATGTAACACTGAGAAACCTTTATAATACAGGCATACCTCATTTTATTGCCCTTCACTTTGTTGTGCTTCGCAGATACTGCCTTTTTTACAGACTGAAGATTTGTGTTAACCCTGCATCGAGCAAGTCTATCAGCACCATTTTTATAACAGTGTGTGCTCACTTCATGTCTCTGTATCACATTTCGGTAATTCTTGCACTATTTCAGACTTTTTCACTATTATTATATCAGTTACGGTGATCTGTGATCAGTGCTCTTTGATGGTACTATTGTAATTGTTTTGGGGTGCCACGAACTGCATCCATATAAGACAGCAAACTTAACTGATAAATGCTATGTACATTCTGACTGCTCCACCAACCAACCGTTCCCCTGTCTCTGTCCCTCTCCTTGGGCCTCCCTATTCCCTGAGACACGACAATATTGAAATTAGGCCAATTAATAACCCTACAATGGCCTCTAAGTATTCAAGTGAAAGGAAAATTCACACATCTCTCACTTCAAATCAAAAGCTAGAAATGATTAAGCTTAGTGAGGAAGGCATACTGAAAGCCTAGACAGGCCGAAAGCTAGGCCTCTTGCGTCAAACAGTAAGCCAAGCTGTGAAGGCAAAGGAAAAGTTCTTGAAAGAAATTAAAATTGCCACTCCACTGAACACACAAATGATAAGAAAGTGAAACAGCCTTATTGCTGATGTGGAGAAACTTTTAATGGTCTGGATAGAAGATCAAACCAGCTACAACATTCCCTTAAGCCAAAGCTTAACCCAGAGGGAGGCTTTAACTCTCTTCAATTCTCTGAAGGCTAAGAATGATGAGGAAGCTGCGGAAGAAAAGTTTGAAGCTAGCAGACACTGGTTCATGAGGCTTAATGAAAGAAGCTGTCTCCATAACATAAACTTGCAAGGTGAAGCAGCAAGTGCTGATGTAGAAGCTGCAGCAAGTAATCTAGAAGATCTAGCTAATATAATTAATGAAGGTGACTACACTAAACAATAGATTTTCAATGTAGACAAAACAGCCTTATATTGGAAGAAGATGTCATCTATGACTCTCATAGGTGGAGAAAAGAAGTCAATGCCTAGCTTCAAAGCTTCAAAAGACAGGCTGACTCTCTTGTTAGGTGCTAACGCAGCTGGTGACTTTAAGTTGAAACCAATGCTCATTTACATTCTGAAAATCCTAGGGTCCTTAAGAATTATGCTAAATCTACTCTGCCTGTGCTCTATAAATGGAACAGCAAAGCCTCGATGACAGCACATCTGTTTACAACATGGTTTAGTAATATTTTAAGCCCACTGTTGAGGCCTACTCCTCAGGAAAAAAAAGATTCCTTTCAAAATATTACTGCTCATTGACAGTGCATCTGGCCACCAAAGAACTCTGATGGAGATTTACAAGGAGATTAAAAATTCATGTGACTTACCCCCGAGCAGCACAATCATGGGCTACAGGAGCCTGCCCTGCACTGATTCCTGGCACAACCTGTTGGCCTTAGTATGTGCTACAAACAACCCATCCCAGCAATGCCCCTTAAGCTGGACCTCCCCTGCTGTACCATACCTGAGTGATTGACCCACCCCTTGGAAAAAGAGGTGAAAGGTATCATGCCCATAAACAAACAAACAACAAAGAACGCACAGCCTGCCTGCTCACACATAACCAAATAAAACAAAAAAGCAGGATGAAATAAATCTACAATCAATAAACGAGGAAAATAACTACTGAATGTCCCAAAGACAGCAGACAATATTAAAACATATACAAAAACAGGACAGGATGGATCCAGTAGGCGTCCAAAATAAAACACCAGATGACTTTCCAGTAGAAGAAAAGGCACTAGAACTACTTGATAGGGAATTCAGATTTCTAATATTCAGAGCTATCCAAGATTGAAGCAAAAAACAGAGAAAAATGAGGAAAAAATAGACAAATTCATGGATAAGGCAGACAAATTCATGGATAAGGCGGACAAATTCATGGACAATACAGACAAAACAATGGAAGAATTCAGGAAAATAATACACGAACAAAATGACAAAATAAATTCACAACTAGAAATTATACAAAAACGACATTTAGAAATCCAAAAGATAAACAACAAGATTTAAGAAATGGACAGTGTCATAGAAGGGCTGAGGAGCAGGTGTGAAACAATGAAAGACAGGATCAGTGAAATTGAAGACAAACATTTGGATACAACACTGATTGAGGAAAAATCAGAAAAAATAATGAAGAAAAATGAAGAAACCCTGAAAATTATGTGAGATACAATCAAAAGGAAAAAATTTGTGAGTGATCAGAGTTCCAGAACAAGGGGAGAAAACAGAAAACGTGGAGAGGATCATTGAAGAACTGCCACAGAAAACTTCTCCAATATCATGAAAGATGAAAAGCTGACCATTCAAGAAGCTCAGTGAACTCCATATAGGATAGACCTCAAAAGAAAATCACCAAGGCATATTATAATCACACTCACTTAAACAAAAGACAAACACAGAATCCTGAGAGGAGTCGAGAAAAACAAAAAGTCACATACAGAGGAGAAACAATATGACTAAGCTCAGATTATTTGGCAGAAACTGTTCAGGCAAGAAGGCAATGGGATGACATATATAAAACCTTGAAAGAAAATGCTTGCCAGCCAAGAATGATATAGCCTGCAAAACTGTCATTCAAATATGATGGTGAAATTAGGACATTTCCAGATAAACAGAAATTAAGGGATTATGTAAAAACCAAACCAAACCTACAAGAATTATTAAAGTGAGTCCTTTGATCTGAGAACAAACAACATCAAACCACATGCTGGATCTAGGACTCAGGATCATGCCAGCCAGATACCAACCCAGGAAATGAACTCTCAAGGACTATCCAAAACCAAAAGAATTGCAACAGGGAACCAGAGAGGTTAATCTGTAACTGACAACAACATCAGAACAACAAAAGAGGGAATAAATGGTGTAGGTATAGAACCTTCTAAAGGAGAGGAAGGCAAGGCTATACCAAATAATAATAGGCTAGTTCAAACCTAGGAACATAAGGGTAAATTTCAAGGTAACCACAAAGAAAGCTAACAAATCTAGTCATCAAAATAAAGAAGAAAAACATAAAGTCTCAGTTAAAAACAAGACCTACAAAAACAAAAGAAATGAAAAAAAAAATCCACAAACAAAAGGAATTCAGCACAGGAGAGTAAGAGGAACAAAGAAAACATCAGCACCACAAAAAAAGGCACTACAAAATGACAGCAATAAACTCACACCTATCAATAATTACAGTGAATGTAAATGGCCTAAATGCACCCATAAAGAGACAGAGGGAGACAGAATGGATAAAAAACAGGATCCATCAAAATGCTGTCTACAAGAGACACACCTTAGAAACAAAGATGTGAATTTATTGAAAATCAAAGGTTGGGAAAAAATATATCAAGCAAACAACTACCAAAAAAGAGCAGGTGTGGCAATACTAATCTCAGACAAAATAGACTTTAAAACAAAATCCACCATAAAAGACAAAGAAGGACACTATACAATGATTAAGGGGATGATCCATCATGAAGACACAACCATAATAAACATCTAATGACAGGCTCCAAAATACATAAAACAATCTCTAACGGCACAGAAAAGAGAAATTGACAGTTCCACAATAATAGTAGGAGACTTCAACACACCACTCTCGATAAAGGACAGAACATCTAGAAGGAAACTCAACAAAGATACAGAAGATCTAAAGGGTACAATCAGCCAATGTGACGTCATAGACATATATAGAACACTCCACCCAACAGCTGCAAAGTACACATTCTTTTTCAATGCACATGAAACTTTCTCCAGAATAGACCACATCTTAGGCCACAGAGCAACCCTCAACAAAATCCAAAATGTTGAGATAATACAAAGTATCTTCTCTGACCACAACACCATCAAGGTAGATATTAACAACAGGAAGAGCAAAGAAAAAAAAATCAATTACATGCAAAATCAATAACACCCTTCTTACAAACCACTGGGTAATAGAAGAAATCAGAGATGGAATAAAAAAATTCCTAGAATGAAACCAGAATGAAAACACGTCATACCAAAACCTCTGGGACACAGCAAAGGCAGTGCTCAGAGGACAATTTATAGCTACAGATGCACATATCAAAAAAGAAGAAGGACGGGACAAAATCAAAATATTAACTACACAACTCGAACAAATA
>NW_004444082.1:4303732-4394241 GCF_000243295.1 Trichechus manatus latirostris | reverse complement strand
CATTACAACAGACCTAACTGAAATAAAAAGGATCATAACAGAGTATTATGAAAAACTATACTCCAACGAATCCGAAAACCCAGAGAAAATGGATAAATTTCTAGAAACACACTACCTACCCAAACTACAACAAAGTGATGTTGAAAATCTGAACAGACCCATAACAAGAGAAGAGACTGAAAAGGTAATTAAAAAACTCCCAACAACAACAACAAAAGGCCCTGGCCCAGATGGCTTCACTGGAGAATTCTACCAAACATTCAGAGAAGAGCTTATACCAGTACTACTCAAAATATTTCAGAATATAGAAAAGGAAGAGACACTTCCAAATTCACTCTATGAAGCCAGCATAACCCTGATAATACAAAAACCAGGCAAAGATGCCACAAAAAAAGAAAATTACAGATCAATATCTATCATGAGTATAGATGCAAAAATTCTCAACAAAATTCTAGCCAATAGAATTCAGCATCATATCAAAAAAAAATACACCATGACCAAGTAGGATTCATACCAGCTATGCAAGGATGGTTCAGCATTAGAAAATCAATCAACGTAATCCACCATACAAATAAAAGGAAAGAAAAGAATCACATGATCATCTCAACTGATGCAAAAAAGGCATTTGACAAAGTCCAACACCCATTCCTGATAAAAAATCTCAATAAAATAGGTTTAGAAAGGAAATTCCTCAACATAATAAAGGGCATCTATGCAAAACCAATGGCCAACATCATTCTTAATGGAGAGAGGCTGAAAACATTCCTCTTGAGAACAGGAACAAGACAAAGATGCCCTTTATCACCACTCCAGTGGAACATTGTGCTGGAAGTTCTAGCTAGAGCAATAAGGCAAGAAAAAGAAATAAAGCCCAACCAAATTGGTAATGAAGAAGTTAAACTGTCCCTGTTTGTGGATGATATGATACTATACATAGAAAACCCTAAAGACTCCATGAGAAAACTACTGGAACTAGTAGAAAGATTCAGCAGAGTAGCAGGATACAAGATAAACATACAAAAATCCACTGGATTCCTATACACCAATAAAGAGAACGATGAAAAGGAAATCAGGAAAACAATACCATTTATAATAGCCCCTAAAAAAAACAAAATACTTAGGAATAAATCTAACCAGGTATGTAAAAGACCTATACAAAGAAAACTGAAAAACACTACTGCAAACAACCAAAAGAGATCTACGTAAATGGAAAAACACCATGCTCCTGGATAGATAGACTCAACATAGTGAAAATGACAATTCTACCCAATGCAATTTACAAATTCAGTGCAATCCTGATCCAAATACCAACAACATTCTTTAAAGAGATGGAAAAACTAATCATTAACTTTATATGGAAAGGGAAGAAGCCCCAGATAAGTAAAGCAGTATTGAAGAAGAAGAATAAAGTAGGAGGACTCGCACTACCTGACCTCAGAACCTACTATACAGCTACCGTCAAAACAGCCTGGTACTGGTACAATGACAGACACATTGACAAATGGAACAGAATTGAGAACCAAGATGTAAATCCATCCACCTACGGTCACCTGATCTTCGACAAGGGTCCAAACTCCATCAAATGGGAAACAGACAGTCTTTTTAACAGATGGTGCTAGCAAAACTGGATATCCATCTGCAAAAAAATGAAACATGATCCATACCTCACAGCATGTACAAAAACTAATTCAAAATGAATCACAGACCTAAATATAAAGCCAAAAACGATAAAGTTCACAGAAGAAAAAATAGGATCAACACTAGAGGCCGCAATACACAACATTAACAGGATACAAACCATAACCAACCACGCACAAACTCCAGAAGATAAGCTAGATAACTGGGATCTTCTAAAAATTAAATACTTATGTATAACAAAAGATTTCACCAAAAGAGTAAAAACATAACCTACAGACTGGGAAAAAAATTTTGGACATTACAAGTCAGACAAAGGTCTAATCTCTAAAATCTGTAAGAAAATCCAACACCTCTACAACAAAAAGACAAATAATCTAATTAAAAAATGGGCAATGGAAATGAACAGACAGTTCACCAAAGAAGACATTCAAGTGACCAACAGGCATATGAGGAAATGCTCGTGATCACTAGCCATTAGAGAAATGCAAATTAAAACCACAATGAAATACCATCTCACCCCAGCATTACTGGCATGAATCAAAAAAACTGGAAATAACAAATGTTGGAGAGGCTGCAGGGAGATCGGAACCCTTATGCACTGCTAGTAGAAATGTAAAATGATACAACCATTCTGGAAAATGATATGGCGCTTCCTTAGAAAGCTAGAAATAGAAATACCATACGATCCAGCAATCCCACTCCTAGGAATATATCCTAGCAAAATAAGAGCTGTCACACAAATAAACATACGCACACCTATGTTCATTGCAGCATTGTTCACAATAGCAAAAAGATGGAAACAACCTAGATGTCCATCAACAGATGAATGGATAAACTATGGTACATACACACAATGGAGTACTATGCAACGATAAAGAACAATGATGAATCTGTGAAGTATCTCATAACATGGATGAAACTGCGGGACATTATGCTGAGTGAAATAAGACAATCACAAAAGGACAAATATTGTATAAGACCAGTACTGTAAAAACTCATGAAAAGGTTTACACACAAAAAGAAATAATCTTTTTTGGTTATGAGGGATGGGAGGGGTGCGGGTGGAGAGAAATACTAAATAGATAATAGATAAGTGGTATCTTTGGTGAAGGGTAAGACAGTACACAATACTAGGGAAGCCAGCACAACTTGTACAAGGAAATGTCATGGAAGCTACATAGACGCATCCAAACTCCCTGAGGAACCGAATTGCTGGGCTGAGGGCTGTGGGGACCATGGTCTCAGGAAAACATCTAGCTCAATTGTCATAACACAGTTTATAAAGAAAATGTTCTACGTTCTCCCTTGGTGAGTAGCGTCTGGAGTCTTAAAAGCTTGTGAGCAGCCATCTAAGATACTCCACCGGTCTCATCCCTTCAGGAGCAAGAGAGAATGAAGAAAACAAGATACAAGAGAAAGATTAGTCCAAAGGACTAATGGACCACAGCTACCATGGCCTCCACGAGACTGAGTCCAGTATAACTAGATGGTGCCTGGCTACCACCACTGACTGCTCTGACCGGAATCACAACAGAGCTTCCTGGACAGAGCTGTAAAAGGATGTAGAACAAAATTCTAACTCACAAAAAAAGACCAGACATACTGGCCTGACAGAGACTGGAGAAACCCCAAGAGAATGGCCCCCGGACACCCTTTTAGCTCAGTAATGAAGTCACTCCGGAGGTTCACCGTTCAGCCAAAGATTAGACAGCGCCATAAAAGAAAACGATACTAATGAGGCACAATAGTCCAGGGACAAGGACTAGAAGGCAGGAGGGGACAGGAAAGCTGGTAATAGGGAACCCAAGGTCGAGAAGGGACAGTGTTGACATGTTGTGGTGTTGTTAACCATTGTCATGAAACAATATGTGTACTTTTTAATGAGAAACTATTTGTTCTGTAAACCTTCACCTAAAGTACAATTAAAAAATATATATATATGACTTGCTTTATTGTGATATTCACTTTATTGCAGTGGTCTGGAACCAAACCCACAATATCTCTGAGGTATGCCTGTAAATATGAAGAAAATACAATTTTTTTTTTTACAATTTTAAGATAAGCATACATATAAAGAAATAACAGAACAGGCAAACATTAAAAAAAACTAACATGATTTTATTTTTTGATATTTAAAATGTTACTTTTACAGCAAGTAAAAAAAGAATGAAAGAAAAAGTAAAGAAATAAATTCAATAATTCAAACTGTTCCAATAGCAGAACAAAACGTATGTTGTTTAAAAATTATTGGCAAATGATTTGCAATTATTCCCAGAGAGTCTGCAATTTTCCAGCTAATATGTGAATTAATGTGAGTGACTTCACCATTTTCTTGGTATCCCTTTTAAGAAATGCGGTAGTTACCCTTGTGACAATTGTCATTAATCTCCCCATGACTTCCATGAGTTCCTATTGATGGTTATGCTAACAAGACCAGAAGGGAAGATTTCTTAGGCTGGCAAGTATACTCCTTTCTCAAAAGGACCCTATAAACAAACTTTGTTTTTGCTTGATAATTTCTTTAGTCCTCCCTCCATTGGGAATGTTCTACTCAACTTCTTGTTTCTTACTAACAAGAGATTTTGCATCTTAGTTTGATAGCTACCACGATCCATACACATGAAAAAACACATGTCTGACTTCTGAACATTTCTACAACTGTCATGTTCTGAATTTTGGCACCCCTACCATGCTGTGATATTCTTTCTAATCATGTATTTGTATTTACAAATGATTGTAGTTGAGTTTTTAATCATTTAATATTCAGTACTGAGAGCCCTTGTTTATCACAGACAAGTGATCCCGGTTCCTGCAAAATCACTGTCAGTGTGGAGACTAAACAACATACATCCCAGAATTCCAGACACTTCCTACCACTCAGAAGCAACAAGAGCAGATGCTCTTCCCCCTTCCCCACTCCCCGTGCTCTCTGAAGAGCGCCCAATGGCAGATTTCTCCTTTGGAAGGAAATGGGGTAAGGAAGGGTTCAGTGTCAAAACTCTAGTCTTCACCCTTGGCTGCAAACTCTAAAAGTATGCAAGAAATTCCAAGAAAAATTTCTAAATGTGAGGGAAGAGATAAAGCAAAATCTATTAGAAGGGTTATAAACAACTTGGCCTGCTTCAAAACTGACCTCTAATGACTCAAGAAAATGAAAATTACTTGTATCTCTTGGCCCAGAGGTGCCAACACTACTTCCAAAAAGAAAATCCACAACATTCCTAGACATTCCGATTCTGTTAGCACTTTTCACGCCTATAAACTTCTTACTTGAGAGTCACACAGTAGAGCATATCCACTCAATTCTGTGATTTTTCTGCAGTCCTATTAATGTTTAAGAATATGATAAGATGGATTTTGATTGAATTATTTTATATTTATTAAACAATTAAATGTACTTGTCACATTTTTTTCTAACATTCTCCATAGATTTCTAATTCCCAGCCAAATTTTTGCCCATCACAAATCTACTTTCTTAAGCTTGCCTTTTCAAAAATTTTTGTGTCTATGCAGAGAAAGAAATAGAAAAAAACCAAGGTGAGCATTTAAGTTTGTTAATCAGAAAACACGTAAATGAGTTAGGATAGTCTGGGTTATGCTGATGTAACAAACAAACCCCAAATCTCAGTGGCTTAATGTAACAAAGGTACATTTTTCATTTATGCAAATTTCACTGCAGGTCAGGGCAGGTCTCCCAAGCACATGCCGTCCATCTGGTGACTCAGTAATCCAGGCTGACAGAGTTTCTGGCCCCCTGAGTCTGCACCTCTGTAGTCAACACAGCAAGGGGGCGTGAGAGTGGTGGAAGGTCTCACAATTAGTTAACCACTTGGTCAGAAGGGACCCACTCACTTCCTCTCACAACCGTTGACTTAAACTAGCCTCATGGCTACTGCAAGGAAGCATAGAAGTGTCATCCTTCCGTGTGTCCGGAGGAAGAGGAGAAATGTACGGGAGAGCCCTTAAATATCCCTGCCACAGTACAGACAAGACAAGTGTGGGTAGGTGAGGTAACGATACCCTCATTCAAAGGTGCTCTAAAACTAGCTTAGACTTCTAGAACGGCACCATCCAATAGAAATACAATGCAAGCCATAAACGTAAGCCATGTATGTAATTTAAAAAATTTTAAGTAGCCATGTGAAAAATAGAAACATATAAAGTTAATTTTAATAATATGTTCTATTTAACCCAATGTATTAACCACCAGTAGTTGAAAAGGATATATCCACTTGTCATACTGTGGGGGCTTGCGTGTTGCTGTGATGCTGGAAGCTATGCCACTAGTATTTAAAATACCAGCAGGGTCACCCATAGTGGGCATGTTTCAGCAGAGCTTCCAGACTAAGACAGACCAGGAAGAAAGGCCTGGTGATCTACTTCCAAAACTTAGTCAATGAAAACCTTATGGATCACAACAGAATATTGTCCAACATAGTGCTGGAAGATGGGCCCCCTGGGTTGGAAGGTGCTCAACGTACACAGTGGCCACAACCATGGACTCTAGCATACCAACGATCACGAAAGTGACACCAGAGTGGGCAATATTTTGTGTTGTTATACATGAGGTCACCATGAGTCAGAGCCAACTCAATGGCAGCTAACTACAGCCCAATATATACAAAATACCATTTTATCAAGTAAATAATATTTTCAAATTAATGAAATATTTCACATTATTTTTTGTATTAATCCTTTAAAATCCAGTGTGTATTCTATACCGAAAGCACATTTTAATTTGGACTAGCCACATTTCAAGTGCTTGAAAGTCACATGTGGTCATGGCTACCTCTTGGACAGCACAGCCCTAGAAAAGCTTTTGAATCCTGCAGGACTCTGTGCTGGTTGAGCACTGATCTGCCAGACATTTGCATACGTTAGCACATTCAATCCTCGAAATGCCACTGTGAGGTAAATAGTATTATTTCCATGTCTAAAATGAGAACTCTAAGATCTGTATAGTCAACTAAAACACCCAGGCTGACGTGGACAGTAAGGGATTGAGCCAGGACTTAGAACCGTGCCTGACTCCAAAGCCCAGGCTTCTCAACTCCTTTCCACATGAAACTTCACAGTTGAAAAGGACAAATCAGAAACTGAAGCGCTATTTCGTCGGCAGTGGTATCCTGCTATTTCCTCTAGATGTTTAATTTCATCTCTTCAATAATCAGAACTCAGAGAACCAGTATTTCCTTCAACGTTTTAAAAAGCAAACCATCCTTCTGTCTCTGTAAATGTGAAAGGTGTTCCTGCTCAGGCAAAGTTATGGCAGGAAAGGAGCAGAGCGAAGAGGGAGAAGGGGGCCAGACAGAGGTAAGGCCAGTCTCGAAGCAGGTCCGCTTTGAGGGCACCACTCCAAAGCCCAGTGGCTCACAACAAGCATGTTATTTCATGTCATAATTTTGGGATCAGGAATTCAAGCTGGACCTGTTTCAGTACCGTGTGGCATCAGCAGAGATCACTCGGGGTGGGGGGGGGGGTTGAGCTGGTCTGGAAGGTTCCTGGCTTTCGGCAGGGATGACTGGAAGGCTGGGCTCCCTGGGACCGTCCACCAGAGCTCCTGCGTGGGCCTCCCCAGCGTGGCCGTCTCTGAGTAGCTGAGATTCTTCCATGGCAGTGCAGATCCAAGAGAAACTGTTCCAAGATGCATGGGTGGAAGCCACGGGGCTTCTCATGACCTAGCCTCAGACGTCCCAGCACATCACTCCACCACGTTCCACTGGTCCTGCAAGTGACGGAGCCGCGCAGGTTCCAGGGGCTGGGAAGCCGCCTCCACAAACAGCGGGAGGCGTGGCCAAGAATGTGGAGCTAGCTTTAATCTACACAAACAGAGAACCCCCCCTCCCCAAAACCTGGAGCTTAAGCAAGACGGGCATTTATTTCTTTCTCACAAAAGTCTGAATGAAAACAACCCAGAGCAGATATGTGACTTCAAGGTGGCAGGGACCCGGACACCTTGCATCTTGTTGCTCTGCCTTTTTTTGGTCTAGGGAAAAACCAAAATAACCAAACCAGTTGCCACTGAGTCTGTTTCAGAGTAGAACTGTGCTCCACAGGGTTTTCAATGGCTGATTGTTTGGAAGTAGATAGCCAGGTCTTTATTCCAGGGCACCTCTGGATGAACTCAAACCTCCAACCTTTCAGTTAGTAGCTGAGCACTTGACCATTTGCACCACCCAGGGACTCCTGGTCTAGGGTGAGGATCATCAAACCACAGCCCATAAGCTGAATCTGGCCCACGGCCTGTTTTTGTAAAGTTTCACTGGCACACAGCCCTGCTCGCTCATTTACTTATTATCTGTGGCTGCTTTCTTGCTACAGTGGCAGAGGTGAGTAGCCATGACAGAGACCATATGGTCCGCGAAATATTGACTACATAGTCCTTTACAGGAAAAGCTTGCCAATCGCTGGTCTAGGGCACACGTGGGAGCTGTGAGGGAGGCTGGCAAATATCCTCATTCTGGGCAGCCATGTCCCATCAAAAACTGGGAGTTCTACTACTACAGAAAATGGGAAGTGTGTATCTTGGAGCCAACCCACAGATCCTGCCACCTAGACCCATCCCAAGAGCTGTGAGGTTGGCAAGCAGGACAAACTCTAGAGGGCTCGGCCAGGGCAGTGGGGGCTGATCCTGGTGGCCAGCTCGCAGCCTGCCTCTGACTAGTCAGGTGACTAGAGCGGGACGCCAGGGAACCCAAGGCCAGGTCAGGGACGTCAGCGTGGGAGCCTGTCCGCCAGTGCTGGGCCCAGCTCTGGGTGCATGAGAGGAAGGGTGGTGTGAACTCATTACTGCAATAGAAAGGGCAGGATCTCTGCGTTAGAGAGCATGGAATGAATGTCAGCTTTCCGAGAGAGACAGGAACACAGAGAGAGAGACGAGACCATTCGATCCAGCAGTGATGAGGGTGGAAACTGATCCAGCAGCGGGGGACCCCGGGGTTATGAGGAGTGGGGCAAGGCCTGGAACCAGATGTACCCCTGCAGCTCACGGGCAGACATCTGTGAAAATCTCTGCAAGGTCAGTGTGGCTCCTTGGAGGCCGGGCCAGGCAGGGCCAGCAGAGCTCAGGTGATCGCCACCAGGGCAGGGGAAAACCGCCCCGCTGAGGAAAGACCAGACCCCAAGGCATGTCCTCTTCACTTCAGTTTCCACATTGCCACTTTCATTTTCAACACCTCAGAAAATAAATGTCCAGAGAGACCAGTGGTGCAATGTAGAAACCAGACATTCATTACCAGCAGGAGTGAGATCAACGTTGATCACAGACCGGTCCTTTCAAAGGCCCAAACTTCCTGTTCCATCCAGGACATTAAAAAGTACACCCAAAGAATATTCTTTCAAGTGCTCTGCCACCACCTCTAGATTATCATTATCCTGACTATTAATTACTATTATGACCTTCATTGGCTTTGGCATCAGTTCTCCTCGATTCCTTGTGCCATCTGATCCTGTACCCAGTGCCGCAGTGCGGGGGTTTGCCGGAGAAGCAAACATCCGCACACCGATGCAGGCACGCAGACATCTAAGGGCAGGGCTGGCGCAGATCTGAGCAGAGCTGAGCTGTCTGGGAGCAGGTGAGGAGATCAAAGGCAGGTAAGCAGATTCACCTCTCCCAAGAGGATTAGAATGTACAGCCCAGGAGCTTCTGAGGAAACAAAGTGCAGTTAATGCCTTCTCCCAGCCATGCCGAAGGGAGCTCAGCCTGGGAGAAGAGTGTAATTAATGCCTTCTCCCAGCCATGCCTAAGGGAGCTCAGCCTGGGAGGAAAGAGAAAAGTGGAGAGTGCATTAAAGAGGAATAGCCAGGCCACTGTGGATGACAGACACCGGCCATCTGCCATGATCCGAGACAGGGCAATAAGACAGTCCTCAGAAGGAACCGAGCCAACAACCAGAAAGTGCACCTGGACCCCATCAGGCTTGCCAAGCATCTGGATATTTTTGTTTGCTTGTTTTTTTGTTTTTGTTTTTTCTATAGCACCTAGATAATATTTCAAGTGCCGAATTTTCTACAAGCCTCATTATATAAATGTTCCCTGATGTATGTCTCTCTCTCCTAGGAGGAGGTGAGCACCTCAAAGACAGGGCCCAAGTCTCACTCACCCGGTATCTCCAGGGCCTAGATGACACCTATGACACAGCAGCTTTAGTAAAAACTAATTAAATTGAATTAAGGACAAAAAGGAAATAGTTTTAAAGACTCAGAGTCTTAACCTGGGGTGTGATGGAGCTGGCAGCTCCCTGAAGATGAAGGAGGAGGAGGCTGGCAGACGGGAGACTGTGGGCCCAGCAGCCCTCCACGCACACACTCAAACATGCTTCACTAGAATGCCAAACAACCCACACAGAGACCCAGCTCTCCGCTGAAGCTTCCCCCTCGCCTCCCAGAGTCAAGTGCCCCCACGGGGTAAATCTTGGTCTTTGTATGTTAAAGCATGTATCCCGACCTTTCTGAAAGATAGGCTTTATAGGAAGTAGGTGAAAGAGTCCAGGCAGCTGGGCAGGGAGAGGAGCTGGGATGGGGAAGTTCTGCTCATGCCTATGGCAGCCCAGTGTCATGGGTCAGAGGTCCTACTCTTGGACAGGCCTGTGGGCAGCTGGAGCCACAGCAGACCTTGAATCAGGGGGAAGCTCTGGGTCGGGGGTGGTAGTAGAATCTATAGGAACAGGGAGAGTGTTTTCAAAGTCTACACACATTCCTGCTTGAGATTGGTGTCTACAACGAGAGATGTTACTAACGGGGAGGGGTGTTGCCAAAGCAAATGGTATGAAGTCAGAGAAAGGAGGCGGGGATGAAGAGTTCTCATCTACAAACACTGAAGAAATGGGTCAGCACCGAAGTGAGCCCCAGCCACGGTGGGGACGTGCTCACGAACCCAGACCCCCTCAGCCTCTGGGCTGGGCTAGGCTCTGAAACCAGAGAGAGCCCAGAGAATCCAGTCCAGGTCCTGCAGGGGAGAGGAGGCCATCAGTGGCTTCAGGTGACATTGGGAGGGACTGCACTAATCAGCATAGACATAGGTCTCGGGGGCTTGGCCCAATGAAAGTCTCCTTTTTGCCTGTGTGGGTCAGTGGAGGAGATGGGGGTGGGTTGAGGTGGTTTGTTTCATCCAGGCAGCCACGGTCCTTCCATCTTTTGTCTCCATCTTCACCTCTTAGAGTCCTCCAGGATCCTCTGCATCAGGCCAGCAGAAGAGGGAAGGAAAGCACATGGAAGATCGCATTTGGGATCTCACTCTGGCACACATTCCACTGGCCAAAGTCAGTCACATGTCCCACTAAACTGCAAGAAAGTCTGGGGAAGGGTTCTAGTGGTGAGTCTAGGAGGAAAAGGAAATGGGGTCTGACAAACCATAGTAGGAGTCAAGTCAAAGCAGCAGCTCCTGGTGAACCAGCATGACCAGAGAACATGAAAGAACCAAGTCCCTGAAGTGGGAAGAGGCCCCACAAAACAGGTAAGGAGCAAAGAAAAGGTAACAGGGAGGATTTGGAGGTGAGTCACTAATGTCACGTGGCCCACTACCTCAGTGTGTCAGGCTACTCATCTGACGAACTGCCTGTCCCAGGACTATATGGGTAAAGCCTGTGGTGTTTGAAGAAGGAGAGGCAGAACGTATCTTGGAGGACCCACTGAGGTTGCAATAAAAAGCAGCAAAGAATGACAACAACAAACACAAAAACCACCATCAATACATGCTCCATGGTACGTGTGTCTGTGGCAGAGAGTGGCCTAGACAAACCCCAGAAACTGCTCGTCACAGCTCCAGAAAGGAGGAAAGTGAAGATATGATAGCTTAACAAGATGAGAGAGGCAGAGCCAGGCTAGACAAAGAAGAAGGACAGTGGAAGGAAGTTTCTGGCCACCTCCAAGATACAGAATTTGGAACCAAATTCGAAAAAACCAAACCCAGTGCCTTCGGGTCAATTCCAACAGAGACTGTAAAGACACTGGGAGGTGGCCTAGAGTCTTCCCCATCTGTTCTCAGTGGCTGTGAGGGGTGGGATTTGCAGGCTCAGGTGCCCCTCCCCTGTGGGGGTCTCTCCATGTAACAATGTAACCACATTACACATATGGTTGTGTAGAGCCTTCCCGTCAACAACCTCCTAATGTAACTTTTGATTTCCCAAAGTCCCAGAAATGCCTGCAGAAGAGTAGAAACCATGCCTAAAACTAATAACCTGAGGGAATTTATAAACTATTGCAATTGTTATGTCCATTTCTTGGGAAATCTCAATTGGATGTAGACCTATCATCCCTTTCTTGAAAGGTCATTTGGTCCAAACTACCTCAGATGGAAATGATTTCTCAGAATATGTCTATGGAATATTTTCTATCTTTGGCATCTGAAAAGTCCCAAGTAATTTAGGGGCAATTAACCAGAGTCTTCCCTCTGATTCTAGTCCAAGTCACAAAGCTTGTCTCATCCAATGTCTGAAAAACAACTGTTCCAAAATCCATTTGTCAGAAGTATCCCTGTGGGTAAGAATGACCAGATCAAGACATTTTGAAATTTGGGGATGAAATTGGATCATTAACTCATGCTGAGCTTTGTTTCCCTGTAGCCAGATGGCAATGTACTTAGGAAGAGGCAGGAACTAAGGGACCGCTATGTACCAAAAATATAAAAGTTCGTCCCTTTAAAGTAGCGTAGGGCTCAAAAGTTGCCCACTGAGAGCCAGTGTCTGCTATGCTTTGTTTTGTTGTGGTTCCCATTGTCATGACAGATATCTCTTCTTTGACTACCTTCAGCGATATTATAGTGCCACAAAATGAGAACCCAGAAGTGGCCAAATGAAGGCCAATTCCCAGAATGAATACCCACTTCCTTCTTTCCCAATCTTCAGAACTCATGTAGGCTAAACCACACAGAATAAGAGAACCATTCCTGGCTTGCACGCCACTGGTTCTCAACCAGGGGAAAGTTTGGCCCCAGCGAACATTTGGCAATGTCTGGGGACATGTTTAATTGTAACCACTGTAAGATAGAGGATCTGTGAAAAAGAGGAAGACCCTCAGCAAGATAGATTGACACAGTGGCTGCAACAATGGGTTCAAACATAGCAACAATTGTGAGGCTAGCACAAGACCAGGCAGTACTTTGTTCTGTTGAACATAGGGTTGCTACAAGTCAGAACTGAGTCAACGACACCTAACAACAACAATGACATTGGGGAATGTTACAGGCATATGGTGGGTACAGACTAGGGATGCTGCTAAACATCCTACAATGCATCAGGGATGCTCTAGCAAATCCTTCTGACTACACCAAGTGTGCAAACCAGTCCTGGGGGATTAAAATGACTCGCTTCTGATGCCAAATTGTGTGGTGGATAACAAATCCCACTCCACACACTAGCTGTGTCCTATGGAAATCTCAGCTTCCTTTCCCTGTTCTGTTCAGACCCCAGCTGCCCATGTAGCCCTTCTCTCTCTCATCCCTGCCACCTGGGGCTAGGTCAATGGGTACCAGCTGCAAGCTTGGGAGTCCACATAACTCCCTCCACTTCAAACTGGCCAGCTCCCCTGCTCCTTTGGGTCTGATAATTCTCTGGAACAACTTACAGAATTCACAGAGAGGATACCATACCTGCAGTAACAGCTTTAGTGTAACAAAAAAGGATACAAATGAAGAGAGGCATAGGGTGACATCTGGGAGTGGTCACAGCATGGTTCCACGTCCCAAGAGGACATGCTATCTTCTCCTGTGCATGGTCACCAACCAGGAAGCTCCATCTGAGCCTTAAGGCACAGGGCTCTTACCAGACTTACCACAAGGTCGTGATGGAGGACATCAAGCTTCATGAGGCTTAGTCAGCATCAGGTCCCCAGGTGGTCCCTCTTGGTCTGGTCATCCCCCATTCATTAACCTCAGGTGTTGGTACAGCTAGAAAGAACAGAGAACAAAAGACCAAATCGCTTTCTGCAAGATGATTCCATACCTCACAACAAGACATCTCCCCACAACAAAGAATAATCTAGCCCAAATTGTCAGTTGTGCCAAAGCTTAGAAACTCTGCTATACTTGAAATTGTGTCACTTCTGATGCCTGTAAACCATCCTAAGATATTTACTTTCTCTTAAACTCAAAGCTAGTCAGACAGCCTCGCATTGGTTGAATCATCTCAGGAAAGAGAGCAATCTTGTTATTAATAAACTGATGGCAACTATTGAGTATCACAAATACATTGAGAATCCCATAGAGGAGAGTTCCCTAACCTGTTTTCTACAGCAGAAATGCTGCTAGTGGGTAAACTTATATAGCTGGGATTTTCTCTTTGGGAACTTCTTCCAGCACCCCTTTGAGAAACAAAGGCAAGTATGCTTCACCTGGATACATTTATGTCTGATATTATTTCTCTCTTGTGAGATGCATGGTGGCATAGCCACAAAAGTACCAAGAAGCAGGTGCCTGGACATAGATGAGTGGACACAGAGTGAGGATCTTTCTATCACGTGACAACCAGAGAGCACCACTGTGGAAGAAGCACCAGACAACCAAGTGGACAGAACGATTCCATCTTTAACCACTTTGGTGCTGCACTAGGGAGGTTGCTCATGGGCCCAGTTGCATGGACTCCCATTTATTAAGACTGATCTAGCTACTGCCACTGCTGACCATCCAACCTGTCAGCAGAGAAACCATAACTGAACCCCCAGTATGACACCATTTTTTGTGAAGACCAACTGGACCCTTAGTGGCAAGTTGACCTCATTGGGCCTCTTTCATCCTGGAGGGCCAGTGGTTCATTCTCACAGGAATGGACAAGTACCTGGGCTTAGGTTTTTCTTTCCTTCCTGCAGAGCCTCAGCCAGTACCACTATCCAAGGGTTTTAGGCAGTGTTTGCTCCAACATGGGATGCCACATATTCTAGCTTCAGGCCAGGGGACCGACCTTACAGCAAAGAGATGTGAGGATGGGCACATGACCATGAGCTCTGCTGGCCATGTCACATACCACTCCACCCAGAAGATGTCCCCGGTGGAGCATCTTCACAACTGGCACAGCCTGCTGAAGGAATAGCTGAAGGGCCATCTCACAGGCAACACTCTGTAAGAACACGGTGCCATCCTCCAGAGACACAGAATGCACATGAAATCAAAGACCTTGATATGACACTGTACCCTCAAAAAGAAAAATATATGTGTCAAGAAGCATTAGTGGCCCCATTTCTCATCACTCCCAATAGCTTACTGGGGGAATTTTTGTTTCCCTCCCCACTTCTCTGAGCTCTGAAGAGAGGGGACTTATCAAGATGCTCATTGAATTATAAGCTATGGCTGCCACTTGGGCACTTTGAGGGCCTTGTGTGCAGGGAGCAGCAGTTAAGAAGAGGGGTCTCCATCTTGGCCTAGATCATCAGGAAGAAGTTGGGCTGCTGTTATACAGTGGTGGCAGGGAGGAATATGTGTGGATTCCAGGTGACCCACCTGGGCACCTCTTTGTAGGCCCTTGCCTAACTGTGACTGTAAATGAGCAAGTTCGGCAAGCCTGGCTCAAGAGAAGCACGGAGATCAAGGCCTCAGGCCCCTCGGGAGTGAGCATCTGAGTCATGCCACTAAGTAAGACACCAAGAAAGAGGTGGTGGCTTTGAGTGAGAGGATCTAGACCAATAGTAAGGAGGTAAACAATAAGATCAGTTCCAGCGCCAAGACCAACTGCGGCAGTGGGGACTGAAATGTATCCCGCTAATCTTCCTCTCCTAAATTCCCCTTACGCAGAGAGTTCTGCTAGAACTATGGAGGAGCTGCTCCTCAAGAGTGTAGTAAAAATTACACTGAGTGGCCCATGAGGTGGACTGTGGTGGGTGGTCAGATGCACAGCCCAGCTCCCCTTTCCAGGAAGGACCTGCTGCCCACTTGCAGGGAGTCCAGTCAGCGAGCAGCAAACAGCTCCTTCCAGGTGTGACTCAGCTTGCCAAGGCATCCTGCATGTGGTGGCTGAGCAGGGCAGGCTGTATATGTCCAGCATTCTGGTCCACTGAGGTGACTCTGGACATCAATACCGATTTCAGGGCTCCCTGCCACGTCAGTGAGGCTTAATCAGGCTTCTCTGCACTCCAACTTTTTCTTCTGCCCAATCTTGCCTCCTTACCTTTTTTCTCATAGGAGTTTATCTTGCACCCCAAACTCCATCTCAGCATCTGTTTCTAGAAAACCCAACCTGCAACACAAGCCACAGAAATTTGTTTCTCCAAGAGCTACCTATCAGGAGTGTGGGAAGTGGGGAGGGGGACTCCATCTGCAAAGCCCTCTGTTAACCAACCTCCAGGTTGATGTTTAAGTAAAATCAAGGGTAACTGATCGTCAAGGACACAATGGGAGAGGTGCCACAAATGGTCAGCCTGAAGCCTGAGGTATGTCTCTGGAAGGGTCAAGGGGAGTGGTTTCTGGGTGGCATTCCTAAGGCCTTGAGCAGGTGTTGGCAAATTTTTCCTGTAAAGGGCCGGGTAGTAAATTTTTTTGCCTTATGGGCCAAACGGTCTCTGTTGCAGTATTCAAGTCTGACATTGCATCACCAAAGCAGTCATAGAAAATAGGTAAACCAATGGGCTTGGCTGTGTTTCAGTAAAACTTTACAACCAAAATAGGCAGCAGGCCAGACTTCACCCAGACCATAGTTTGCAAACCCTTGGTTTCAATGACTGTTTGGATATAGAAGTATGAGCTCTTGTTTTCTTAAATACTGCCAGTTTAAGTCTTTCCTTCTCTTGCCTACTGCCTCCTTTAGGTAACATCATAATCTGGAAATGGATCAGACTCCTTACCTCTATAAGGCAGTTAGCAGTGGTTTTTAATTGCTTTTTACCACAACTTACAATAAGGAATATATTTGCTCTTACAATTCAGTAGACGCATCATAGTACCAGCACACAGGCACACACACAATACCAATATGTAACACTTGTATTCTTCAAACTATGGTTTAAAATTTTTATAGTGGGTAATGAAGTATATTTGAAGTCAATTTGATAAAATACTAAGTAGCAGTATTTTATTGAATAAAGGAAAGGATAGGAATGGAATGGAATGGAATGACTGTGTAGAAAGAGCAAGAACTGTTCCATGAAATTTTTATTGAAGCTGTATGTGTTTATGAGTAAGTGTGTGTATGTTATATATTAGAATAGAATGTAAAATGTATTTCCTAGGTTAAGTCATAGTTTAAAAGAGTTTGAGAGACACTAGCTTATAGTAATTTGCTGTACTTCAGGGGTAATATTAACTATGAGCAGATTTGCTGACACTCTTCATTTGAAGGATTCATATGGCCAACTGGATTATCCATTATCTGGCAATACTTGTCAAGGTATCTTTTCCAAAAATGCCTCCTCTTCAAAACATTTTCTTATATTGCTTTTGGGATTTTTAACACTCTCTTTTGGCCCCTCTTCAATGCACTTTTTATGACTCAGTGGCCAGTGGAGAGCTCAGGTATCAACTGTTAGGCCTGTGATTTCAATCATGTTTAATTCATTCAAGCTGTCGATTGCTTTCAAGTTTCTGCATGTGTTGGCGGTATGTCCCCGGAGCATCAAGCCCGGGGGCTTGGGAGAGTCCTTTGGACTCTACTCCCCATGGAAAAGTCTCCTTTGGGATTCAGAGCCTTCCTCACTAAAGTGTCCTTTTCCCACCCCGCTCTGTCTGAGTAGATGTACACTACTGGTGAAGCAGCCTCTCACCCAGGCATGGTAGGCAGCTTCTGTAGACCATGGGCTGGGCACAGAGGAATGCCCCCTGTTCCTGCTCAAGACTGACAGATATGTACACCCAATTGGGAAGCTGCTGATGTCCAGACCAGACATGTGTCCCTGAAAACACTGCAGACCAGCTTCAGGCCATGCACCTCCTGGGAGCACTGGCCTCTCAACTTC
Source organism: Trichechus manatus latirostris (assembly GCF_000243295.1). Classification (NCBI taxonomy): domain Eukaryota; kingdom Metazoa; phylum Chordata; class Mammalia; order Sirenia; family Trichechidae; genus Trichechus; species Trichechus manatus. Next base: position 4,376,730 of record NW_004444082.1, on the reverse strand, counting down.
ACCTCTGTCTCCTGCTCACTCTCTAAGCCAGTGCTCACTCCATCTGTGCATGGGACAAGAGCAAGGGGACTGCCAGAGAATCAGGAGAAGTCAGTCACGAAAACCTGCCGGATACCAGGGAAAGTCTCTTCCTAACAAAGCATAGCTTTCAGATTGCCTCCCCAAACCTTAACAAAATGGATATGAAGCCTGCAGGACTGTGTGTCATGTGGTAGACTGAACACACTTCTCTTGTGTTTGCTTGGTGTCTTACATGGCAATGGCTCCTTGTGATAGTGATGAAGGTATCTAAAACCCTCTCCCTTCTTGTTATTTTGATAAGATCTCATTTCAAAATGCCTTGAGCAGACATATTTAATCTCATGTTTAATTTCAAGAAACGTGATATAAGGAGAGACTATATGGTCCTCGCCAGGTGTCTTCGTCATCTAGTGCTGCTATAACAGAAATACAAGTGGATGGCTTTAACAAAGAGAAATTTATTCTCTCAGTCTAGTAGGCTGCAAGTCCAAATTCAGGGCATCATTTCCGGGAGAAAGCTTTCTCTGTCAGCTCTGGAGGAAGGTCCTTGTCGTCAATCTTCCCCTGGACTAGGAGCTTCTCCACGCAGGAACCCCCGGTCCAAAGGACGTGCTCTGTTCCAGGCGCTGCTTTCTTGGTGGTATCAGCTTCCCATGTCTCTCTGCTCGCTTCTCTCTTTTATATCTCAAAAGAGATTGGCTTAAGACTCTATCTAATCTTGTAGACCTCATCAATATAACTGCCGCTAATCCATTTTATTACATCACAGTGATAGCATTTACAACACATAGGGAAATCATATCAGATGATAAAATGGTAGACAATTATACAATACCGGGAATCATGATGTAGCCAAGTTGACAGATATTTTGTGGGGACATGATTCAATCCATGACACCAGGTAAAGCTGCAGGTGGCTCTTTAACATGAAAGTTACAAATAGAAGTTTCCAGCATTTCCCAAATAACTCTTTACTTCCCTCAAACTGATTGCACAGGCCTGAGCTTTCTATCCAAATACCAAGTCATCATTAAAACATTGGCACAAAAATAAAGTGAATAATTATTTTTCATGCAGGGTAAATTTTAAGACGCATAGACACAACCTTTGGGTATTGTCTTTCTGAAACCAGACATAAACAGCCCATCAGGCAAAGGACAGCAGTGATGGAAAGCTCTCTCTCCCTCGCACTATCTCAGTAGGTGGGAACAACTTCTCCTCCTGAATGATAAGCATGGTGCCTTCCCCTTGAAAATGTAGCCCTTCTCAAGAGAAAGCTGGCTGGCATCATCTGTGTTTGGATCTAGAACACAGGGAGACAGAAGGATCCCAACTGAGGCATCAAATCTGCTCTTGACTCCACTTCAGTGATAAACAGGCAGACAAACATGCTTGGTTTTGGCAGGTTGCCACTTTGAATTAGTACATTTTTAGATTCTGAGGTGGATATTTAGGTCTCGTTCTTGGGAGCCAATAAATTTTTGGCATCTGGAGGTTTTTCCTCATCCTTTTTCAGAAACAAATTATGCTATTAATATGAAGAACCTCAGCAAAGCTGATGACAGTCCCCTCCCACCTCACTAAAAATGGTGTGAAGTAACAGCCATGGAAAGATACTAGATGATGACGGCTTACTGTGTGAGCAGGGCCTGGGCTCTGTAAGTCCCGTCCAGAGTGTTGGGAGGAGGCTGTGGAGCCGGCCAGGCCCCAGGACACCACAGGGAACTGTGTCTCTCAGACTGAGCTGAGCAGTCCTGGCAGAGACAGGGCAGGTAAAGGCTGCCTTAGCCCTCGGGGTCCATCCAGGACTTCCACGGCTTCAAGGGCTCAGGACATGCTGGCCCCAGGAATCAGCTGTGCAAACATCTGTCCAAAGCATTCTCCTGTCAGCACACTTCCTAATCACTTGCTAGTGAGTTCACACAACAGTCCCAGGAGGAATCAGCAGGGTTCCACATGATTTGCTGTAAATAGGGGTGACAGTGACACTGACTGCACAACATTGACCTGAGAGGAGATCAGAGCCTGGTACACTGAAGCACTCATTCATGGGATGTTCCCTAGGAGGGGTGACACTGACCACATGGTGTGAAAGGAGATCAGAGCCCGGCAGACTGAAGCACTCGGTCATGGGAGGTGCGCCACGGAGGGGTGACGTTGGGAGGTCCATGTGAGTTGGCTGACAGATGACGTTCTTCTTTCAAAAGTGGGTCAGTGCAGAATGAGTCCTGGAGGGTTCAGAGTCATCAACTTAGGGAATGATAGGGCTGGAATGCACCTTAAAATCATGTGGCTCAAGTCTCATTTTACATTTCACAGAAACTGAAGCCAGGTGGTGAAATGACTCACCCACATCAGGAGGAAAAGCTAGAACTCAAATCCAGGTGTTTCAGTTTCAATCTAATGACTCAGCACGTCTTGCCTAAATAAATAAGGGGATGAATGAATGAATGAATATATGCTTTGAAATATAAATTATATAGAAAAAAAGAGTCGTTCTCAATTTTTCAAAAATGGAATCAAGACCAAAGTGAGTGTGATTTGAACACGGGATTCCAGTATTGGGCACTGAGGTCACAATGACCTTTGTGCCTTCATTGTCTGTCATGGAGAAGCTCAACACGGTAAGGGGTCTTGGTTACTTGCATCCATTCCATTATCTGAAGAAGAGCAGCTCATTGGCCATGTTGATCTCCAAGTGTTCATTTTCACCACAAGGAGGGCATGCTTGTGACAGCTGGAAAGAAAGAATTCTCTGGGCTTCTTCAACATGACAGCTGCTGTTAAGATGAATCTAGTTATCGTGCAATCGTGGTAAAAATGAAGAATTAGGAACTTAAGAAAGCGAACAATAGAGAAAAGAAACACTCTCTCCATAAAATCATAGAGTTGTCAAGAAGAGTGGGATTCATCGCACGCTCCAGGCACAGACTACGGATGCAGTCTCTCTTGCAGCGTCACAAGGCGGAAGAGTGGAGTACATGAATGTTGGTGTCTCCCCAAGGACAAGGAGGCCACACACCAGGAAGGAGGCCCAAGTCTCAGGGACTCCAGGGACATGCAGGGACTACTTCATACGGCCTTCTTTGATAAACCCAATTCTCTGTAACATCGACGTGGCTGCTGATTCCCCAGGAGCATGGTTGGCACCCAGGGGCCTGTGCTAACAGGGACTAGAGGTATACTGTGGCCCCCAGGGAGAATTCCCCCCATGACAGGAGCCTCTGTTCACATTCGCCTGACACCCTGAGCGCCCTGCGGAGCAAGCACCTTGATGTGTCAGCAGCAGCAGCACCAGCTAGATAAACCGAGTCAGGGAGAGAGTTTGGCCATTTAAAAGAGTAACTCATCTGTGCCCTTCAGTGTGCTGGCCTGGTAAAATAGATCCAGGTTAGTCTCACCATGTCTTCTCCTGTTTGGCTACTTTAACCTGAGGACCCAGCGCAGACACTCTAACCACACAGGTGAAAACAGGTCCCCTTAAGGACACTTCCGTTTCTCTTTTATAATCTTCCCAAACTCAACATAGACTTTCAGGCTAGTTACAAGCCAACTTGAGCTGTCAACGTATTACCCACCAGATGTGAAAGGGGTCCAGGTTGAGATCTAGTTAATGCTTACCCTGCCGAATCTGTCCTATAATGAATTTTTTATGTGCTTACTTCTTGAGAGTTGAAAACTAAACTGAAATTGTCTGCAAAGGAAGGGGCCTAAGTGGACAGCTCTCTCGGCAGGGGCTGAGGCACACTAGGCTGGGGATGGTGTTTGCCAACACAGCCCATCAGATTGCCCTGGACTCCTCTGTCAACCCTTTGCCAGCTTTAACAGAAATTCATATTCAACTGACAGAGGCAGACAAAGGCAAATGTTCTCCCCAATCTCAAATCGCTCAGGAAGTTCTATGTTAGGACTTGTCTTTGCTGTTATTTCCCTACAAAAATGGGGGAAAAAAAATTTTTTGAATGTGTCAAGATTTATAAGGTCACACTTGGGTAAGTCCTTGGAGTTAGCCAGAATTATTCAGAGCAAAAGCATCATGTAAATGAAGCATTTTATGAGGGTTTTATAATACATCGCAAACTTGCATTCTCAGTGCTGATTTTCTCATCTGAGACTAAGACCTGCAGGGTCACCTACCTACTGGGAACCTCCACTCCAGTTCAAGGAGTCCAAGGGCAAATCAGTCACCTTCTTTTCCACACAATCATCTTCCTTCCCTGTGTTCCCTGTTTCATAAATGGAACCTCCATTGGTCCAGTTATTCAAGACAGAAATCTGGTAGTAATCATGTCTCCTATTCCAATCAATCCCCTAATCTTGTCAAGTCGACTTCCCTAATACTTTTCTAACCATCCACTTTTCCTCCATGTCCACAGATACTATCTTAAATGGGGCCAGCATCCTCTCCTACCTGAATTAGTATAACAACCTCCTCTCAGGTTTCTCTGCCTCCAGTCTTGGCCCCTCCAACCCTTTCTCCACACTAGCCAAGAGTGAGTTTTCTAAAGCAAAAACTCTTATCAAGTCATTCCCTCTTTCAAAACATTGTGGTCTTTCATTGCCCTCATGATAATGCCCAAACTTCTTAATGTGGCTATTGTACAGTCATTCAACAAGTATTAATCAAGCCCCTTCTCTGTGCCAGGCCCTGAGAATAAACGTTAGCAGAGCAGACACGGACCTTGCCCTCGGGAAGCTCAGAATTGTTGGGAGCCAGTACTATACACACAATCACACCAGTCAATATCTAATGACAAGCTGTGATTGGCGCTGTGAGAGAAAATATGGTATAGGTGAGAATATATAACAGTAGGGATCAGAAAATCTTCCCCAAGGAACTGAGGAGACGGTGGGGAAAGTTTTCCAGGCAGAGAAAACATCATTTATAAAATCCCCCCTAATAGGAGAAAGTATACGTTTGAGAAACTGGAAAGAAGGTCAACATAGTTGTAGTGGAAAAGGCAAAGCAAAGAAAGTATGGTGTGAGATGAGACTGCAGAGGTAGAGAAGGACAAGATCATGCTGGGCCATCAGGCCATGTGGAGAACAATGCCCAGTTTTCTATCATGTGCAACTGAATCAATGGGATCGGTGTTCTAGAAGAGGCTGAGATTTGGGAAGTATGAGCCTAATCTTTGGACATGTTGAATTTGAGGTGTTTTGAATGACCCTAGGAAAGAAGTCATGTGAATACATTTCTAAAGCTCAAAAAGGAGACTGCAGCTGGACATATGCATTTGATAAATGTGCCATACTTTTTGCCACTCTCCCTCAAACCCCTCCCTCTCTTGTTCTACACTTCAGACACACTGACCTACTTGCAGGTCAACAAATTCTTCATGCTTTCTTCTCTTAGAGTCTTGCACATGCAGGCCCTACATCCAGAAACGCTTTCCCCAGCCTCCACTCATGCTCTATCTGATGATCAGGACTTATCTTAGATGATGATCCCTGCAGAATATGCTCCCAAAGTACCTGCACTTATCTCTAGAATCATAGTGATCATCTGTATTGGGATTGCCTATTTTCCTGTCCTTTTCTCACCACTAGACTCCAATCTCCAGGACATGTGCTCAGTAAATATTTGTTAAGTAAAAGAATGATGAAACATTTAATTATTTATCCACAGAATCAAGAAGTTTTACAAACCATGAGCAAGGTAAATATAAAGAAATGTACACCTACACATATCACAATAAAACTGCAGAAAACAAAAGACAAAAAGAAATCTTTAAAGCAGCCAGAGGAAAAAAAACAAAGTATTTTCAAATGAGCAACAGTTAGACTGACCACTAATTTTTTCAATCAAAAAACTCAAAGACAGAAAGCAATAGAATAGTATCTACAAAAGGAAGAAATAAATTAGCTACCACAATAGTAGCACACTATGCACAGCAAAAATATTCTTTGAAAGTGAAAGTTAATTCAGAAATGACATATCTGATAAGGGTAAAATCTCTAAAATATATAGAAAACTTCAACAAGTCAACAATAAAAAGACAACCCAGTTTAAAAATGGGCAAAGGACATGAACAGACTCTTCACCAAAGAAGACATTCAAGTGGCCAACAAACACATGAAAAGATGTTCACTTATTAGTAGCTATTAGAGATATGCAAATAAAAACTACAATGAGATACCATCTCACCCTGGCTAAAATGCAACAACAACAACAACAGCTAACAACAAATGTCGATGAGGATGTGGGGAGATTGGAACCCTTATCTATTGCTGGTCGGTCTGTAAAATGGTAAAACCACCATGCAGCTTCCTCAAAAAACTAGAAATAGAAACACCTTACGATCCACCAATCCCACAGATAAATGCACACCGATGTTCATTGAAGCGTTATTCACAGTAGCAAAAAATAGAAACAGCCTAAGTGCCCTTCAGCAGATTAACGGATAAGCAAAATGTGGTGCATACATACACTGGAATCCTATGCAACCATAAAGAACAGTGAAGAATCCATAAAACATAATATGGATCTGGATTACATAACGCTAAGTGAAATAAGTAAATCACGTAAGGACAAATATTGTATGGTCCCACTTTTTTAAGAAGACAAGAATATATATATATACACAGAGACCAGTGTTATTGGTGGTTACCAGGGAGGGGTGGGGGGAGGGAAAATCACTGTCTAGATCATACACACTTCTTATTTTTGGTGATGGGAAAAATAGCACTGAATGTGAGTGTAATGAGCACAGCTTGACCAAAGTAAACGATGCCACTGAGAAGTGTGCAAGAGAAAAGGATGTTTGTGCTGGAGAATGACATATATAATTTGGTAACAACACCAACGATAACCAAAAAACTAGTGTATCATCATATATATATGTGTATAGGCATACATGTGCATGGGTAGGTACAGGTGTGTGCATATGTGTGCACAGATAGAAGTATCTTTATGTACGTGTATGTACAGATACGTGTGAGGGTCTACTTCAGAGAGCACCCAGTTACAGATACTTCTCAGACATAACCAAATACCTTGTGAGACTGGTTTTCTGGGTTTGAAGGTTTAGGACCTAATCTCATAGGACAACTCAGTCAATTGGCATAATACAGTTTACAAAGTTCATGTTCTACATCCTAGTGAGGTGAGTAGCATCTGAGGTCTTAAAAGCTTGCAAGCAACTGTCTAAGATACAACTATTGATCTCCACTATTCAGGAACAAAAGAGAAAAAAGGAAACCAAAGCCTCAGAGACGAAACTAGTCTGCAGGGCGAATAACCTGTATGAGCCATGATCTCGTCTGCCCTGAGACTAGACGATCTAGATGGTGCCTGGCTACCAGAACTGACCATTCTGATCAGGGCTACAATGGATGGACCCTAATAGGACAGCAGAAAAATGCGGAACAGAACTCAAGTTCTTAACAAATCCAGACTTACTGGACCCGTTGAGACCAGAGGACTCCCTGAGGCTATTGCCTTGAGATACTGTTTAAACCTTGAACTGAAACTATCACCTTTTAGTGAAATAACAGATTGGCACACAAAATAAAGGATATTACCCACGAGTACAGTACTCCATTAAAAAAAACCCACCTATACGAGACCAAAAGTTCAATAATTACTCTAAAGCAAAGGTGAAAAGATAAACGGGCAGGGAAACGAGAGCACCGAAAATGGAACAACCAGAACGCAATTAAAGAGACTGTTGACTCATTGTGAAAAATGTAACTAATGTCACTGAAAAATGTGTATAGAAATTGTCAAATGGGAACCTAATTTTCTGTGTAAACTTTCACAGTTTGATGGACTCAAACTGCTGAATCTAGGAAAGGTCTGGATAGTCAAATAAAATACCTAGGCTCACGTGGCTAGTGAGGGATTGAGCCAGTACGTACTACCGTGCCTCCATATTCAGAAATTTATTTATCCACAGTCTTAGTACTAGAAGGGACCCTAACGGCCCTCTATTCTACCTCCTTTTATAGAACGGGAAACTGAGACTTGGGTAGGCAAGTGAGGGCTCTGGCCACCAATAAAGTGAGTGACAGGATCAGGACTAACACAGGTAATAGCTGCCACTTGTTCACTGTCTATTATGTGCCAGGCATCGGCCACAGTATTGCATTATATGCGTTATTGCACTCATGCTCCCACCACTATATAATCAAGAATAGGCTGGGTTATGCTGGAAACAAACAATTCCAAAATCCAGTGGCTTTACTTCTCACTCTTCCATGGTTCTCTGCACGGCTAGGTGACTCTCCTCAGCTCAGTGAATCTGAACTTCGGGCACCTCCATACCCTGTTGGCTCCCATCATCACCACAGTGGAAAGACAAAGCTGCAGGTGTGAGCACCAACAACAGTGTGTGTTTCTGCTAGCCTAAAGCAGCCACGTGGCCAGGTGTACTCCAAGGGAGAGAGAAGATGGCTTTTCCTAAGAAACGGAGCCCGGCTCCTGAAAAGTAGTTGCCCAGTCTGGGATGGTCAGACGTCGATGCCCACTCTCACCATGCTGGTCTGTGGCCTTCCTGCTCACACTCGGCAGCCCACAGTGGGTTCCGTCCAGCTTGATGCTGACCTGAGCACTTAGGTAAGCTCAGGGGCGCCTGGAAGAGTCCCTGCCTCTGAATCCTCCCCAACCCACCCCCTACCCCCTACACACACAAACTTACTAATCCCTACAATTTTACAAACCTGAAATTCATCCTTGGTTCCCCCCGTCCCTCAGCACCCCCATCTTACTCACTAACCACCTTAACCTGATCTCACAAACACCTCTTGAATTTGTTCCCTTGCCTTAAAGCCACTGCCTTTGGTTGAGGCCTTCCCCTCTCCTGGGTGTCCTGCGGTCCCTTCTCCCAGTCTCCTCCTCCTCCCTCCTCCACCCTGACTCAGTGGGTCTTTCTAAAAGACACACTTGAGCATGTTACTTCTCCTCCCTGTGCCCTCACGGACTCCTCGGTGCCTCAATTCTAAGCCCACACTCCCCATGACAAGAAATCCTCCAGAAGATGGCTCTTTTCTTTCTCTGTTCTCGTTATCACCTGCCTACCCACTGCAAACGTTGGCCATTCCCAACCATTGTTCCCCAGGCCCTGTGACACAGGTAATGCCTTGCTCACTTGCACATTCCTTTCCTTCAGCTTTGCTTGTCTGGTTCACACCTGCACATTCTGCAGGCACCTGCTCAAGGCTTCCTTAGGAAAGCCAGCTCCACTCCCTCCCCATCTCCGGTATCACTGGACAACTCCCTCCTTTAGGTCGCCTCCTCTCTTCTGTTTTAGCCTCTGTTGCAGTTGCTTCAAAGACTTGTTTCTTCTTCCACCTCTCCTGATAGACCCTGAGCTCCTTGAGTACAGAAGACCCACATCCCATGCAACTCTTCCTCCCCAGGGTCTAACAGAGCGATGGACAGAGTATACATTTAGAAATGTTTATTGGCTGATTCATAAATGACTACTAACTCCCCCACTTTCTATTCAGAGGCTGTGTCACTAAGAACCTGGGTCCTTATTAACCAGTTGCCATTGAGTCGATTCCTACTCATTGTGACCCCATGTGTGTCAGAATAGAACTGTACCCGACAGGGTTTTCTACAGCTGATTGTTTGGAAGTAGATTCCCAGTCCTTTCTTCCAAGGAGTCTCTGAGAGGATAGAAACCTCCAGCCTTTTGGATGGCAACTGAGTGTGTTAACCGATTGCACCACCTAGTAAAAACCACCCCCACTGCTGTGGAGTCAATTCTGACTCATAGCGACCATATAGAACAGAGTAGAACTGCCCCATAGGGTTTCCAAGGAGCACCTGGTGGATCTGAACTGCCTACTTTTTGGTTAGCAGCCATAGCTCTTAACCACTGCACCACCAGGGCTCCGGCACCACTTAATGGGCTCCATATCAACTATTAATGAAAACAGTCCTAGAGCTAGCTATCATTCGTATAGTGCTTACCGCCTGTCAGGTACTGTTCTCAGGGCTTTGACATGCACTAACTTATTTAATCTTCGTGACAGCCCTGTGAGACAGGCATTATTTATTGTTCCCATGTTCCTGATGAGCAAACTGAAGTCAGTTGGTGAAGTGACTTGCCCCGTTCACACAGCTAGCGTGTGGCAGAGCGGAGACTCGAACTTGTGCTCTTAGCCCACACCGACTCTGATGGCCTCTCAGCGCCCATGCTAAGAGCCTCTGGTGGAGGAGACCGTGTTCTGTGTCCACCTGACATGGCTTGCACCTCTCTAGTTCATGTGCCAAAGAGGGAGGTTTCCCACACCCTCCAAACCCAGATGGAACATGGTGGGGTGCTTGGCTGATTGCACTGCAGATGGCATTTACCCTACCTGCTCTCAGAGTGTTCAAGGGGCATGCCACAGAGATGTTTAAGTTCATGAGAAAAAGACTCAGCCTCTATCTGATGGTAATAATGGCTGACACTGAAGTGATACCTATACGGCAGAGTGTTCTAAGGACATAAAAATTCTGACTCATAGCGACCCTATAGGACAGAGTAGAACTGCCCCATGGGGTTTCCAAGGAGCAGCTGGTGGATTTCAACTGCCATCATTTTGGTTAGCAGCCAACTCTTTAACCACCATGCCACCAGAGCTCCTCTAAGGACACACATGCATGAATTCCCTCAATCCTCATGACAGCCACCATGAAGTGGGTACCACTAACCCATTTGTTCAATAAGGAAGATAACACTCTGAGATGGCAAATTGCCCTGCCCAAGGTCATCCCCCTCGTGAATGGCAGGGCAGGGACTGGGACCCCAACATTCAGCTGCCGAGGGTGAGGGATGGCAGCTCCCAGGAGTGACTGTGGCAGCCAGAGACTCTCAGTGGGCCCTCTTCCATCAGTGAAGGTGGCTCTCACTTAGCCCTCCTCCTGTGCCTTGGTTCACTCATCCTCTGTGGGATGCGGAGCTGGGGCTGGCCATATGCCCACTGCAGCCAGTTCTGCCCAGCGGTCCTATGTGTACACTTCCTGGGCAATCTGCTCCACTTTGTTACAGAGGAAGCCAAGTTTGCATTGTCTAATCGTTTACCTGCAGCCAGTTACGACGGCTTTCAGGGGCTTTCCCACCAAAGAGCTAATTGTTCTCCTAAGGTCTTCCGAAATAAAGGAGGGTGGTGGAGAGGAGGTGGGGGGGAGCTTCTTGCCCCTCTGGTTCATTCAAGCCACACTGATGTGACTTGAAAGGACTTGACAAAACACCCGTGGGAGGTTTTCATTAACATGCTCCCCAGAATGGAAGAGTGAGTTGGGGAGAAGCTGTCCCCTGGGCGTGCACCTGTGGGTTAGAACCTCCAACTCTCCTTTAGCAGAGGAGCGGCACCTGGTGCTGGTCCACTGCCGCTTTTTATTAGAACACTCGAATCAACTCGTTAAAGGCCTGGAGAGACACAGACAACTGACAGTAGCTATCAGGCTAGTCGGATGTTGATCCAGGTCCGTTTGTGTCCTTCTTAGTTTGTCATCCTGGCCCTTAACAAAGCTAAGGACTAAACAGACTTCAAACAAATTTTAACACTGTTTTTTAGGATTTATGGAAGATATGAATCTTAATCATATTTTCTCACTGTTATCTCTGAGTGACTTGACAGGTAAGAAACCACATTCATGTCAAATAGCTCGGAAGTTGTAACGACGTTTTGAGAAACACAATGACCCTGGTGAAGGCCGATTTTGCTGTGTGCTTTTTCTCTAACATAGCAGGACATGATGAGGTGGTGGTGAGGCTTCTTGAACCCCCAGGTTGAGTTGGAAATAGAATGTGGAAATGCCGGCGCCTCAGAGTGACACCTTACCTCAGCAGCATCTGATTCTTCTTAAACCATAAAGTCGTATCAGACGGTAAATTAGAAAGAATATGAACATGGGACTAATACCCCTCGTGGTGGTCACAAGGGAATATAGGAGACTGGATCATTTTCCATAAAGTGCCTCCCCTGCCGGAAGACTTTACAATTTTCAGCTTTGTATTCTTTAGTGCACATTTGTTTGGGGGGCAGATGGAGGGAAAAGATTGTTGCTGCCTTCATTGGATTCATGTCCTAAAAGTCCTCTGAAGGAAGCATCTCTTCTCAGAGCCTCACCTTGGGCTCCCCGCATCGTCACACAGAAAGCAAGCCTGCCGGCCAGCTCCCTGCTGAAGAATGGTGGACGATGTGTGAGAGAACACTGAGGGGCTTTAGACACAGTTACAGTATTGATGCTTGAGCTGACATCCAGAGCCACACAAAAGGTTCATAATGGAAAACACATCAGATACATCTCTTACCACATTTTGTTTGAAGGTAATATGGCCTTCATGTCAATAATTATAGGACGATGTTTCAGATCCACCAAAGAGGCTTTCAATGTTGTGGTATAATTGTAATTTCATCAACTATGGTTTCTCAACTTCACGCACATTTTGAAAAAACTTATTTACCTTTCTACTGAGCTTTTAAATTTTGGGTAGGTGTATGTTTTTTTCTTTATTCCTACAAGCAGTCCTTTTTTCTCTGATTTTTTGTTGTTTATGGTCTGATGTAACCTACCATTTCTTGAACGACGCAAAACAAATTATTCAGCGATTGCAGCCAAGTTGTAAATAATATCATCATCTAGGAGGAGCAGAAATTCCTGACATTCTGATATTAATTTATTGGAAATAACAAAATGTATCTTCTGATGTTTAGACTATGTGGCCTTGGCTACTCCTTTATTCTGTATCATTCCGGAAGGAATCTGGGAAAGACAAAACTCAACCTTCTGACATTTGATTGCATCCTAGAGACAACCTTATTTCCTATGAAGGCAACTCTCTTCATCTTAGAGACATACTGTAGACAGAGGTTAAAGGAGAAGGCACAGACCTGGTCAACCTTGGCAATGCCACTTACCGTGTGCGTACCTTTGTTAAAAGGCAGTCTCTCATCAGTTTCCTCATAGGTAAAATGGCAATAATATTACCTGCCACACAAAGTTATTGCCAGGATTAAATAAGATAATATGATAATGTATGGAAAGACCTTGCTGGTATAGATGCTAGAACAGGGAAGCGTTAAATGCCAGTGGTAGTAGCACCCATTTTACTGTTCTGAAATAGATTATTTCTCTTCGGTCTATAAAACATTTAAGGTGTCATGATGCCACAGTCCCACTCACACAGTCACAACCACACCACACATCGCACACCACATATATGTACTCACTCCTGCACACCACACACCCACACACATCACACACAAACACACAACCACACACCACTCTCACACACACATCACCACACACCACACACACAACAAACACACACTTAAACTACACACACACTACATATGGCACACATACACCACAGTCACACACACATTACACACATATCACACCACATACATACCACACACACCACACACACACTCACACTCAAACACATTCACCACCACACACCACTCACATACACACCACCACAACCACACACACCACACACATGCACACATACCACACACACACACACAAACACCATCCAACATACATACCACACACACACACCATGCACACAACACACATCACCACACACACCGCACACACACACATCTCCACACACCACACACACATACACACCCACACACACATCACCACACACCACACACACACACACACTCACACATACACACACACACTCACACACACATACACACACACCACACAGACACACACACTCACACACACACACTCACACACACATTCACACACAACACACACACACTCACACACACACACACTCTCACACACACCACACACACACAGACACACACACACACACACACACACACACACACACTGTCCCCAGAAGCTACTGCTGCCATCTCGTCGTTGGTTTCTCTTTCTCATGGAGAATTCTATGGTTTCCTGACCAGGAGCTGTCTTCTCTTTTAGGCTTCCAGGCGAGGGTGTAGCTAAGAGTTTGTGGTTTCTAAAAAGGTTTTTATTTAGCGGTCAAAGTCCACGTTAGGACTCATGACAGACACCATTAAAATCCTCACTGCTGAAGACACCATTAAAATCCACACTGCTGAAATGCCTCATCAAGGTCTTTGAGGCCACTTTCAGAAGAAGCCCAGCAAGACAGGTGAAGTCAGCGTCCTTCTCTGACGGGGGCCCAGACAGACAGTGGGACTTTGAGGGCAAATAGTCATCCGTTTGTGACAGAAATCTGAGAGATCTTGTCTGATAATCAGTAAGCCTGTGTTTTCAAACCCAGAGTCAACAACTTGTCTCATCTTAGATCGTGCTTTTTACTAATACAGCATGTTCTCTAGAAAATGTTTCTTTGTCCCTCTTCTCCTAGAGGATGAAGTCCCTCTTTGCAGACTGGCTCTGTTATTATGACTGGGTCCACCAAAGTTGAAACTTCCAGGCCTTTTGGTCTAAGGAAAAGTCCATTCCCACCTATTTGATCAAAACTGTATAGCTCCCAGCTGCTTTTTTAGTTGAAATCTGTGCTTTTGACCAGTTTGTTTATGCTTTTTCGTCTTTCTTAAATGGCTTGGAGGTAGACTTTTTTATTTAAATAATAGTATCAAAATTGGATTTTAAAAACAAAGATGAAGCCAAAGAGGAAAAACTAGTAAAAGCAAAGCGAGCACTAGAGCTGGTCCACCAGACAGCCCTGCTGGATGTGTGAGATGCTGGCACCACAGCAAACAGCAGCAATGCATCCTGCAGATGGTCCCTTTGCAGATTGTGATGCTATTCATGTGGAAAATGCCCCTTGCCCACTCTGGAATTGGCTCCTCTAATGTCAGCCGGAGCCCTGGTGGCACAGTGGTTAAGTGTTCGGCTGCTAACTAAAATGTCAGCAGTTCGAATCCACCAGCACTCCTTGGAAACCCTATGGGGCAGTTCTACTCTGTCCTGTAGGGTTGCTGTGAGTCACAATTGAATCATTCGATGGCAACAGGTTTGTTTGTTTGTTTTTTTAACATCAGCCAGTCTCCCCAAACCTACTGCCATCAAATCAATTCCGTCCTATAGTGACCCTATAGGACAGAGTAGAACCGTCCCATAGGGTTTCCAAGGCTGTAATCTTTACGAAAGCAGACTGCCACATCTTTCTCCCTCAGAGCAGCTGGTGGGTTCAAACCAACCAACCTTTTGGTCAGCAGCCGAGCTCTTTAACCACTGTGCCACCAGGGCTCCCCAGCCTCCCCAGGGGCCTCTAAATGTCCTTTAAAGGTGTCCACGCCCCAGAGTGGATGAAAGGGCCAGGGGCTAGTGTCCCCTTCCCTCAAGCAACAGTCCCAGACAGGCATGAAGAAGGGCGAGACGCTGCCTGAAGCCCACAAGTGACCTCCCCCAGCGTGGCTCCGGCCTTCCACAGTTTTCATTAAAGGAGCCATTTTTCACCTAGCCATCACTGAGGAAAGACAAGCAGAAGGCCCATTCTCCAGGCTAGCCAGGACTGAGGAGCATGTGTGGGTGTCTCGGGAGGCGGCCCACTGTGCAGCACAGGGTTGGGGGCGCTGGGACAGGTGGCTGGGACTTGGCCCCCCATCTGTGCCGCAGGGATGCTCAGAGAGGCGCTACCACCTCCAAAGAGAGCCCCAGTTCTGTTAGGGGGGAGCAGGGCAGCATGGTGGGCACTGGGCAGCAGGTGCACCCAGACAGGCTTCCCAAGCTGTAAACCCGTAATCACAGGTCACCGCGTGGGCGCTCTTTGAAGTGAGGGGTTTTCTTGTTGCTCCTGCAACGGATACAATTTGGCTGAGATATCAAATGCAGATAGTAAAAATTTAATTAACAAATCAAAGCTTTTATCTGAAGCCTTTAGAACTCTGGCCAACAGTTTTCTTCCATCTCAAGGGCTCCAGTCAGATGAAGAGAAGACAGCAGAGCCTTTGTAGTGAGTAAGCTTACAACTTCTCCTGGTGATCACACTCCCAGATAAGGCTTCTGGGAGGCCCCTCTGCAAAGGGCTGCTTTGCTGAAGGACCTTTGACGCTTTTGCTCTGATTTAACCCTTTGTCTTCAGAGCACAGGCCAATTCTCACAAACCTGGCTGTGAGAGGTGGAAAGTCCCTCACGTGGGGAGAAGTTGACAGGCAACAACCCCAGCACCGAAAAAAATAATCAACCTGGAAGTTTTTATTAGAAGCCTATTGCGGACACAGGAGTCCCTTGGTGGGGAAAATGGCTAAGCGCTGGGTTGCTCACTTAAAGGTAGAAGATTCACGTCTACCCAGAGATACTTCCAAAGAAAGGCCTGACGATCTACTTCCAAAAAAAAATCAGCCATTGAAAACCCTATGGAGCACAGTTCTACTCTGACACAGTTGGAGTTGCCGTGACACACATAGGGTCAACCCACGGGAACTGTTAACTGGTAGGTGTTGAGATGGCTCAATGTCTTTGTGTACAAATGGCCAATAAGCACAGGAAAAGACGCTCAATGTCATTAGTCATTAGGGAGGTGCAAATGAAAAGCACAATGAGATATCACTTCACCCCTACTAGGATGGCTACGGAGTCCCTGGGTGGTATAAACAGTAACTCACTGGGCTGCTAACTAAAAGGCTAGAGGTTAGAGGCAACCCAGAGGTACCTCAGAAGAAAGGCCTGATGACCTACTTCAAGAAAAATCAGCCACTGAAACCCTACGGAGCACAGTGCTACTCTGACACACATGGACTCATCGCCATGAGTCAGAATCAACTCAACGGCAATTGGTTTTCATTGTGGACTCAGTCTTATGAGAGATAGAGAGAGAAAACCCCCTGCCATCGAGTCGATTCCGACTCTTACAGTAACAACTTATTTCCATATCAGCCTTCTAACAAATTACAAAGGGAAACAGCAGAGATGCTGTCATCCATGTCATTGCAGATGGGGAGCTTAAGACTCAGAAGGGCTAAGAATATATTCTGACTCCTAGTTTAGATAAAATGCACAATTAACAGCAATTCAAACACCAGCATCCAAATTTGTGGGTATATGTACTCTATATACATATCTACATTTATTTAAAATTAGCAAGGTGTAATCCCTGGGTGTATAATTAAAGGTGATTTTTATGTCCATTTTTTGTGATTTGCTCTAGCTTTCAGGTTTTCTAAAATTAATATAATAACTACAGTAGTTAATTGACAGCTTGAAGGTAAAGACCGAGTAGTGCCAGTGCTCGGCTCCTGGTGCTGGTCAAGGCAAATTGTGGGTTAACTGGGTTAGATTGGGTTGAGCTGGCTGGAAGGAGGAGGAATATGCTTGGTAGGGTTCACACAGGAGAGGATGAAGTGGGCGTGGAGGAGGACTATGCAGGAGAAGCAGAGACCC
Organism: Trichechus manatus latirostris; assembly: GCF_000243295.1. NCBI lineage: Eukaryota > Metazoa > Chordata > Mammalia > Sirenia > Trichechidae > Trichechus > Trichechus manatus. The sequence continues at coordinate 4,359,425 of NW_004444082.1, read as the reverse complement.
ACCTCTGAGAAACATCTACAAGACACCAAGGTGGGTGTGCCGGCGGCTCCCCTGCGGGCCCCGTGGCTCACCTGCGGGCCCCATGGCTCACCTGAGGGCCCCGTGGCTGGACAAGAATGTGCGAACATCCCCCTCTCATTGCTGCCAATTCCAGTTTCTGGGGGTTCTAACTATCCTCCTGGAGTCCATCTAACTGTGCTGCTGTTGTTCACCGTGGCCCTATGGTTTAGAGAGGAGGGGAAGAAGGAAGGAAGCCCCCAGGGGAGAGGAGGCCCTGACACCTGAAGCTTAAGAGAAAAGCAAACCTATTGCTCTGACTCGAAGGGGCTGTATCTTGCAGGCTATGGCTAAATGAGTGGTACAAATGGCAATTAATGCACTCAGCTGCCAACCAAAACTTTGGAGGTTCAAGTCCACCTATATGTACCTCAGAAGAAAGCCCTTTTGATCTACTTCCGAAAAATCAGTCATTGAAAACCCTATGGAGCACAGTTCTACTCTGACGCACATGGGGTTGCCATGAGTCAGAATCGACTCGACTCATGGCAAATGTCTAAATAAGGCTGAAACTCTGAGGGGTTTTGTCAACTGTGTGGAGCCAGTATGTCTGGGGTGGGAGTGTACAAAGGTATGGGCAGGCTGTGGAGGAAGGGGTGGGATTGTCAGCCCAGAGCAGCGTAGCTCAGTGGCCTGCGTCACTGTCTGGAAGCAGACCGCGCTCCTCACCCAGCTGTAGCCCAGGGTCACCAGGAATTCGAGGTTCAAAGTGGGCTGAGGGCCCCAGTTGCAGGAGCGAGAACATCCACCAGCAGGAGAAAGAGGATGATGGCGGGGTGTTCTTACATCAGGGCCTGTCACGTCAGAAAGGCCCAGAGGAAAAGGGGATGGGAGTGTTACTAAACGCACTCCATCCTCGTCAAGTACCGCCAGGCTGTTTGTGCAGCTAGTTTCCTGAAGTGAGTGCCTGACCTCACTGAGCGCGTGCAGAGGCCACAAAAGGACGGCCCTTGGACAAGGTCCGAGCAGTCAACCAAAAGAATCGCCCCTCACTCCATTCCGCCACTCCAGCGCCATGTCCACTGCCAGCCCCCATGAGGTCTCCATCCCACCTGCTAGGGCACTTCCATGTCTGAGCATAAATAGGATCTGAGATGCAATTGAGAATTAAAACTATGTGTTACTGTCATACTTTCTCTGTTAGGTGACTATTTTGTTGGAAAAATAAAAGAGAACATGCCTGTGACACCCTCAGGATAGGTGAAAGTCATCAGAAAACCTTTAAGAAGATGTCATCGAGTTTATAACGTCCCATCATTTGAACAACGTATTTCCTCAGCCAGTGTTCAAAACTGAAAGAATGTTTTGAAAGTCTTCAAAAACCAGCAACATTGCAGGCCTTAAATTTGTTTTTACAATCCACTGGGTCTGCAGTGTATTAGACATGAGAGGCCCCTCTCGCGGTCTGTTTTCAATAAGTGTGCCTTACTAATTCTAATTCCTTTGCACTTGCTTAATGAAAGTGAGGGCCACGGAGCCCGGAACAGGGCCATGAGTCCTTCTGAACTGCACCCTGATGAGCACAGGTGTGCTGAGGTGTTTGATGAACACCATTTGGTGAAAGCTGGCTTTTAGTCTACAAACCCGGAAGGGAGATGTCCAATATCCCAGGTGTCCCTGTCAAATTCTTTTGTTGCTTTATTATGGTAAATATATATACATACATATTTAATTTCCCAATTCAATGTTTTTTACAGGTACAATTCAGTGACATCGATTATGTTCATCATGTTGTTCTACCACCAGTAACAGAAACTCAGTGCCCCTAAGCAAAGACTTCCCCTTTCCCCCTCGCTCCCAACCCAGGTAACCACTAATAAACTTTGGTCTCTGTACGTTTGCCTATTTCATATAAATGGGATCCTACAATATTTGTCCCTTTGTGACTGACTTATTTCATTCAACACAATGTTTCCAGGGTTCATCTGCTTTGTGGCATGTATCAGAACTTCATATCTTTTTTATAGCTGAGTAGTAATCCATTGTGTGTATGTACCACATTTTGTTTAGCCACCCATCTGTTGAAGGACATTTAGGTTGTTTCCACCTTTTGGCTATTGTGAACTGTGCTGCAATGAACATTGGTGTACAAGTTTCTGTTTGCATTCCTGCTTTCAGTTCTTTTGGCCATATACCTAGGACAGGGATTGCTGAGTCATGTGGTAGTTCTATGTTAACTTTTTGAGGAACCACCAAACTGTTTTCCAGAGAGGCTGTACCGTTTTGCATTGCTACCAGCAATGAATAAGGTTCCAATTTCTCCACATCCTCTCCAACATCTCTTGTTTTCCCTTTTTTTTTTTTTAAATCATTGCCATCTTAATGGGGATGAGGTGGTATCTCATTGTGGTTTTGATTTCCATCTCCCTAATGACTATAGGAGCCCTGGTGGCACAGTGGTTAAGTGATATGGCTGCTAACCCAAAGGTCGACAGTTCAAATCCACCAGCAGCTCCTTGGAAACCCTATGGGGCAGATCTACTCTGTCCTCTAGGGTCGCTGTGAGTCAGAATCGACTCAACAGCAATGAGTTTAGTTTGGTTTAATGACTAATGAGGAGACCTGGTGGCACAGTTGTTGAGTATTCGGCTGCTGACAGAATGGTCAACAGTTTGAACCAACCAGCCACTCCTTCAGAGAAAGATGTGGCAGTCTGCTTCCGTAAAGACTACACCTTGGACACTGTATCAGCAGTTCTACTCTGTCCTGTAGGGTCGCTTTGAGTCAGAATCAACTCAGCGGCAATGGGTTTGGTTTAGTGTTTTTGGTAATGACTAACAATGCTGAGCATCTTTCCTTGTGCTTGTCGATCATTTGTATATCTTTTTTGGCGGAATGTCTATTCAATTGCTTTGCCTATTTTTTTATTTGGTTGTTTGTCTTGATCATCTAGTGCTGCTATAACAGAAATACCACAAGTGGATGGCTTTAACAAACAGAAGTTTATTCTCTCACAGTCTGGTGGGCTAGAAGTCCAAATTCAGGGCGTCAGCTCCTGGGGGAGGATTTCTCTCTCTGTCGGCTCTGGAGGAAGGTCCTTGTCATCAATCTTCCCCTAGACTGGGAGCTTCTCAGTGCAGGGATCCTGGGTCCAAAGGACACACTCTGCTCCTGGCATTACTTTCTTGGTGGTATGATGTCCCCAACCCTCTGCTCGCTTCTCTTTCCTTTTATCTCTTGTAAGATAAAAGGTGATGCAGGCCACACCAAAGTGAAACTCCCTTTACATTGGATCGAGGATGTGACCTGACTAAGGGTATTACATCCCACCCTAAACCTCTTTAACATAATCTAATCTTGCCTCATTAACCACGAGCAGAGATTAAGATTTATAACACATAGGAAAATTACATGAATCACAAAATGGAGGACAACCACATAATACTGGGAATCATGGCCTAAGTTGACACACATTTTGGGAGGACACAATTCAATCAGTGACACTCTACCCTTTGGCCCCCCAAAATTCATCCTTGCCACATGTAAAACACATTTACCCATCATATCATAGCAAAAGTCTTAACTCCAAGTCAAAAATCCAAAAATTCTTCCTCATCTGTGAAATCTAGAACATAAGTTATCTACTCCCAAAGAACAGTGGTGCAAGGAGAAACTGGAGTGAAAGAAGGCATAACAGGCAGCAAGCAAGTTAGCAGAACACATTACGTTATCCCTCAAGGCTTGAAAATAATCCTCTGTTCTCTGAGACCATTCGCACAATAGACCTGCCCTCCAGACTCTAGGTATTCACCACACTCTCCGGATTCTGAGTGGAGGCCCCTTGGTCCTGGGCTTTGGCTCTGCCTTCCAGGCCCACTGGGATGGCAACTCTGTTCCCTCGGCTTTAGGCAGCTCCATTCTCCTAGTCCATCTGAGTGGCAACTCCACTCTTAGAAACACCAGAGGCCATGGCTCCACCCTTTGAGACCCCAGAGGTCATGGCCATACCGTTTGAGACTGATGCAGTTCTGCTTCCTGTGTTCCTTAACTCTTCAACTTCTGCTTCATTGTTCCTTGGCCTCTTGGCCCTTTGGGCCTCACCGCCTGTGTCTGCCCTTCTGTGGCAAGTGTTCCAAAGCTCTGGAGGTCCACCAGTAAGTGCCTGGAGGCACCCTACTCCACCAGGAAGCCACCTGCCAAAGGCAGTCAGCGTTCTTGCTCCGTGGGTCAGCTCCAGAGCCATCTCAAGCTAGTCTCCTTGTTCTGCTGCTGCATCTCACCATCTGCACCATCTCCAGTGTAACAGCTCTCCTCATTTCCTTCTAAGTCCTCACCAGAATTGTCTTCGATGTCCAGAATTCTACCAACAGTCTCTTCAAGGCAATCTTAAAACTCTTCCAGCTTCTATCCATTCATAGGTTCAAAACTGCTTCTGCATTTTAGGTATCTGTTAGAGCAGCACCCCACTCTGGGTTCCAAATTCTGTCTTGGTCATCTAGTGCTGCTGCTATAACAGAAATACCACAAGTGGATGGCTTTAAGATTGTTTTATGAGTTTTATGGTCTTTTTGTTGTTGAGTTGTAGTTCTTTTATATTCTGGATATTAAACTTTTATCAGATATATGATTCCCAAAATTTTCTCCCAATCTGTAGGCTGTCTCTTCACTTTGTTGATTAAGTCCTTCGATAAATAGAAGTTTTTGATTTGGATTAAGTCCAATTTATCTTTTTTTCTTTTGCTGCTGGTGCTTTCAGTGTCATATCTAAGAATCCATTATTAAAAACTAGGACCCAAAGCATTACACCTATGTTTTCATCTAAGAGCTTTATGGTTTTAGTTCTTACATTTAGGCAGAGGCATGACTAGGGTATGGCGGGTATGGCAGGTATTGCACTGGCCCTGGGCGAGCCATGCCACAGAGCAGTTTCTGTTAACCTGGTATGGCCCACAGCGTACGTATGGAAAATGACGTCTGTTGCAAGCACTGAAATTGGACCCCTGTCCAAACATCTGATACCCCTCTTTTAGATAACCTTACCATAATATCAGCTCAAAAATACAAGTCAAGTTCATTAATCTTTTAATTAACATATTACTGTGCCTGAGGAAGTGTGTTGGGCTGTACCGTGTTAATAGAAACTGCTGGGTAGCACCGTGCACCGGGGCCGGTGCAATACCCTAGATACGCCACTGCTTTTAGGTCCTTGATCCATTTTGAATTAATTTTTATAGATGGTGTGAAGTGTGGTCCAGCTTCATTCTTTTTCATGTGGAAATCCAGTTGTCATAGCACCATTTATAGAAGAAACCATTCTTTCCACATTGAATAGACTTGGCACCCTTGTCAAAAATCAATTGACCATAGATGCATAGGTTTATTTCTGGACTCTTAATTTTATTCCATTGATTTTTATGTCTATCATTGTAACAGTACCAGGCTATTTTGATTACTGTAGCTTTATAGCTTGATTTGACGTCAGGAAGTTTGAGTCCTCTTTGTTCTTTTTTAAGATTGCTTTGGCTATTCAGGGCCCCTCGTTGTTCCATATAAATTTGAGGATTGGCTTTTGCATTTCTTCAAAGAAGGCTGTTGAAATTTTGATGGGGATTGCGTTGAATATATAGATTGTTTTGGGTAGTATTGACATTTTAACTAACTCAAATATTAAGTCTTCTACTCCATAAATACAGAATGTCCTTCCATTTATTTAGGTCTCCTTTTAGGAGCCCTGGTGTGCAGAGGTTAAAAATGCTCAGCTGCTAACTGAAAGGACAGCAGTTCATATCCATCAGCTGCTCTGTGGGAGAAAGATGTGGCAGTCTGCTTTCGTAAAGATTTACAGTGTTAGAGAAGCCCAAATAAGCAAAGCATTATTGAAGAAAAGGAACAAAGTAGGAGGCTTCACACTACCTTATATCAGAACCTACTATACAGCCACAGTAGTCAAAACAGCCTGGTACTACTACAACAACAGACACATAGACCAAAGGAACAGAATTGAAAAACCAGACATAAATCCATCCACCTGTGGTTAGCTGATTTTGACAAAGGACCAAAGTCCATTAAATGGGGAAAAGACCATCTTTTTAACAAACGGTGGTGACAAAACTGGATGTCCATCTGTAAACAAATGAAACAGGACCCATACCTTATACCATACACAAAAACTAATGGATCAAAGACCTAAATATAAAACCTAAAAAAACAAAGATTATGGAAGAAAAAATAGGGACAATTCTAGGGGCCCTAATACATGGCATAAATACAACAAAAAAACCATAATTTACAATGCACAAACACCAGAAGATAAACTAGATAATTGGGAGCTCCTAAAAATTAAACACTTACACTCAAAAGACTTCACCAAAACAGTAAAAACAGAACCTACAGACTGGGAAAATTGTTTTGGCTACAACATACCTGATGAGGGTCTAATCTCTAAAATCTATAGAATACATCAACACCTCAATAACAAAAAGACAAATAATCCTATTAAAACATGGCCGAAAGATATGAACAGACACTTCATCAAAGAAGACATTCAAGCAGCTAATAGACACATTGGGAAATGCTTGCAATCATTAGCCATTAGAGAAACGCATGAATCAAAAAAAATAAAAAATAACAAATGTTGGAGAAGTTGTGGAGAGACTGAAACTCTTATGCACTGCTGGTGGGAATGTAAAATGGTACAACCACTATGGAAAATTATATGGCATTTCCTTTAAACAGCTAGAAATAAAAATACCATATGATCCAGTAATCCCACTCCTGGGAATATATCCTAGAGAAATAAGAGCTGTCACACAAATAGACATATGCACACCCATGTTCATTGCAACATTGTTCACAGTAGCAAAAAGATGGAAACAACCTAGATGCCCATCAGCAGATGAAAGGATAAACAAACTATGGTACATACACACGATGGAATACTACCCAATGATAAAAAACAATGATAAATCTGAGAAACATCTCACAACATGGATGAATCTGGAGGGCATTATGCTGACTGAAATAAGTCAATCACAAAAGGACAAATACTGTATGAGACCACTATTATAAAAACCCAAGACAAAAACAATCTATGATGGTTACGAGGGAGGGGAGGGGTGGGGAGAAGAAATCACCAACTAGATAATAGATAAGTGTTAACTTTGGTGAAGGGAAAGATAATACACAAAGGGGAAGTCAGCACAACTTGACCAAGACAAAGTCATAGAAGCTTCCTAGACACATCCAAACACCTTGAGGTACCAGGTTGCTGGGGCTGAGGGCTGAGGATATCTAGGTCAATTGGAATAACACAGTTCATAAAGAAAATGTTCTACATCCTACTTTGGTGAGTAAAATCTGGGATCTTAAAAGCTTTCAAGCGGCCATCTAAGATACTTCTATTGGTCTCATCACGTTCAGAGCAAAGGAGAATAAAAAAAGTCAAAGACATGAGGAAAATATTAGTCCAAAGGACTAATGGAACACATGAACCACAGCCTCCACCAGCCTGAGCCAAGAAGAACTAGATCGTGCCCGACTGTCACCACTGATCGCTTTGACAGAGATCACAATACACAGTCCTGGATAGAGTGGGAGAAAAATGTAGAATAAAGTTCAAATTCACACACACACAAAAGACCAGACTTACTGGTCTGACAGAGACTATGGCCCCTGGACACATTACTAACTCAGCCAAAGATTAGACAGGCCTATAAAACAAAAAACACATGTTAAGGAACTTGCTTATTAGTTCAATCAAGTGTACGAGACCAAATGGGCAACACCTGCCCAAAAGCAAAGATGAGAAGGCAGGAAGGGACAGGAAAACCGGACGAATGGATACAGAGAATCCAGGGTGGAAAGGGAAAGGGGAAGAGTGCTGACACATTGCAGGGATTGCAACCAATGTCACAAAACAATTTGGGAATAAATTTTTGAATGAGAAACTAATTTGCCTAAAACACAATGATTTTTTTTAAAGTCACGGAAGCAAATTATAATCTGTATGATAGCTACTCATTGAACGGTAAAACGAGTTATAGCTAACAAACTAATAGGGAGGAGGGATGAATAAAAAGAAGTATTAAGCAAAAAAAGAAGAAGAAATGTAAGGAAAAGGAACATAGACAGTGGGACAATTAGAAAACAAATAGTGAAATGGTGGCTTTTAACCCAAATATATTAGTAATTGCACTAAATGTAATTGAATATTTCAATTAAAAGACAAAGATTGTCAGACTGGCATAGGGGAAAAAATCTGATGTTTACAAAAGACACTCCTTAAATATACGTGAAGAAAGGTTGAAAGTAAAAGAATGCAAAATGTTATATCATACAAACAATAACCAAAAAAAAAAAAAAAGCTGATAAATGTCACACACTTTAAGGCAAGAAGCATTCCTAAAGATAAAGAGGAACATTTCATGATTTGTCTAATATGAAGTGATAATTTTATCACTTCCTTAACAATATTTTAATAAGGAGGAAGTCAAGCCACAGAACGGGGAAATATATTTGCAATAAACCTATCTGACAAAGAACTCTCAAATCTGAAATATAAAAAGAATTCCTACCGTTAAGTAAGAAAAAGGCAGACAATACAATAAAAAATGGGCAAAATCTTAAATCGGCATTTCACAGAAAAGTTTATCCAATGGCCAACAAACATGTGAAAAGGTACTCAATTTTATTAGTCATCAAGAAAAATACAAGTTAAACAAAAATGGGATACCAGTATACACCTCACATAACGGCTGAAATGAAAATGACTGACAATATCAAGTGCTGGCAAGGACTTGGAGCAATGGAATTCTTATGACCTGCTGGGTGAATACTGGTACAAACCCTTTGAAAACTGTCTGATAGTATTTGCCAAAGTTGGGCATGTACATATCCCACCACCAAGCAATTGCACCCCAGGTATATGTTCAATGGAAATATGTGCTTGTGTGTGCCATAGACATGTTCATCGCTACTTTATTCATAATACTCCAAAATAGGCCATCAAAGTACCCATTAATTATAGTATATTTGACAACTGAATTGTGTTTAGAAATGAAAATGAACCAACTTCTACAACATGCAGGAGCCCGGATGAACTTCAGTCCTGCTACCTCCGACACCATAGGTAAATCTCACCAATGTGGCGTTGAGCAAAAGAAGCCAGACACACAAAAACACATACTGTATGATTCAATTATATAGAGTTTAAAAACAGGGAGAAGTAACCTATGGTGGTAGGACAGAACAAGGGGATACTGCGTGGTTTAAAATCAGGAAAGGCGTGGGTCAGGGTTGTATCCTTTCACCATACTTGTTCAATCTGTATGCTGAGCAAATAATCCAAGAAGTTGGACTATATGAAGAAGAATGTGGCATCAGGACTGGAGGAAGTCTCATCAACAACCTGCCATATGCAGATGATACAACCTTGCTTGCTGAAAGTGAAGAGGATTTGAAGCACTTATTGACGAAGATCAAGGACTACACTCTTCAGTATGGATTGTGTTGTTGTTATTAGGTGTTGTGGAGCTGGTTCCAACTCATAGCGACCCTATAGGACAGAGTAGAACTGCCCCATTGGGTATCCAAGGAGCACCTGGTGGATTTGAACTGCAGACCTTTTGGTTAGCAGCCAAGCTCTTAACCACTACGCCGCCAGGGCTCCATCAGTATGGATTACATCTTAACATAAAACAAAAATCCTCACAACATAGCATCATGATAAATGGAGAAAAGACTGAAGTTGTCAAGAGTTCCATTTTACTTGGATCCACAATCAACACTCATGGAAGTAGCAGTCAAGAAATCAAACTATGCATTGCGTTGGGCAAATCTGCTGCAAGACCTCTTTAAAGTGTTAAAAAGCAAAGATGTCACTTTAAGGACTAAGGTGCACCTGACACAAGCCATGGAGTTTTCAATTGCCTCATATGCACGTGAAAGATGGACAATGAATAAGGAAGACGAAAGAAGAACTGATGCCTTTGGATTTTGGTGTTGGTGAAGAATAATGAATATACCATGGCCGTGGTGGTGCAGTGGTTAGGTGTTTTACTGCTAACCAAAACGTTGGCAGTTCAAATCCACCAGCCGCTCCTTGGAAACCCTATGGGGCAGTTCTACTCTGTCCTATAGGGTCAATGTGAGTCAGAATTTACTCAACCAGCAATGAGTTTGGTTTTGGCCAGAAGAATGAACAAATCTGTCTTGGAAGAAGTATAGCCAGAATGTGTCTTAGAAGCAAGGATGGCAAGACTTTGTCTCACATACTTTGGACATATTATCAGGAGGGACCAGTCCCTGGAGAAGGGCATCATGCTTGGTAAAGTAGATGGTCAGCAAAAACGAAAAAGACCCTCAACGAGATGGATTGACACAGTGGCTGCAACAATGGGCAACAATGGGCAACAATGAGTAACAATTGTGCGGATGGCACAGGATCAGGCAGTGTTCCATTCTGTTGTCCACAGGGTCACTGTGAGTCAGAACCGGCTCAAGGGCCACCTTGGGGAAAGTTACAAGTAGTAACTAAAATAGGACACTGGGGGGATTTTGAGGTGTTGTGTTTCTTGATCTGGCAGCTCATTACACAGGTGTGTTCAGTTTGTTAAAATTCATTGAGCTATACACATATTATTTGTCACTCTTCAGTATGAATGTCATTTTTCAATTTAAACAAAAAGTTTTTTTTTAGTAAGTCTAATGTGATATTGCAAGAGGCAGGCTCTCTGTAAGTCAACTCTTTCTCATAACCTGTGTGAGCTACAGGAAGGCTGAGATCAGCCTTCCATCCCAGGGCTATAAACATTCCAAAATTCTACCTTCTCAGCCACATCCCAGACCCACCTCTTCAGCTTGGATTCATGTTGGGCCAGTCACACAGGCCTGCGGCCGCAGATCCAACCAAAATTGAGGAAAGTGCAGCTTAGCTAATGGGTAGTGGCAAGAGGCCTAGGACTTCTTGGGGTAACACTACCCTGTTTGTGCTGCAAATTCACGTTCTCTAGTAAATTAGGCATTAATATGACTGAATGGCAATAGGCCTAGTTAGAAACAGTAATAATAACGATGGTACCTGCTGGCATGGCCAGTGATGGTTTTCTTACACCACTTCCTGGCATTTGTTTTCTAAACAAACGGTCAAGTTAATGACCTCAACTCATTGAGATGTGGAAGCAGCTCTTTGGCTGGTCAGGTTTGGTGTGGAGCCAGCATTTGGGAGGAGAACCTGATGCCTGAAACCTACCTGGCTGTGGTCCAGGCTGTGGACTGAGGGTTCTGGCTGTGTGTCCTGCATATCCTCCATGGCAGCCTGCTGAGCCCACCCCATCCCCTGGGGACTCAGTGTTGAGGCCATCTCCAGGGCACAGTAGTAGTTACAGGACACCACTGTATGGGCCACACAGTGAGCATGGGGGACTCAAGCCAGGCAGCTGTGGTCAGCTAGGATGCGGGGCCATGAGAATTTGCTGAGGTTTCATCTAGAGGGAGCAGGGGAGAGTCCTGGGGCCTTTCTCCTACTCCTTCCCCAGATCGCTGGGCAAACATGCTCCTGTCTGGTTGGTCCATCATATTGCTGCTGCTGCTGCTCTCTCGAGAACTCTCCCTTGGGCCCCCAGCACTCTTCAATGGCAGGAGCTGCACAGTTTGGTAGCCGAGAGACAGGGCTCAAGTAAAAGGACTCCACTGTGTTAACACCGGTTGGTGTTGAGAAGAAGGTGGGGTGGGGCTTTGGTACATAAAGCTCTCCCCGTTAGCAAGTCCTACTGCCAGAACAGGGCTTGAGGGAGATATGTGGGGTTTGTGGAAAGCCATGGGAAAGAGTTCTCGTCTTGTCCAGCCCTGTCCCCTGCAGGGGAAGGCCTTCACAGGGTCACCGCCAGGTGTGATTGCATTTCCTCTCCTGCTGCCACCGGGCTCCTGTCCACCTTCCTGCAGCTCCGACCCAGGGCCTCTGTCCTCCCTTCAAGGGGATCCCAGCAGCCCAAGGCAGGCGAAGCCCACTGCTGGAGCCCCTCAGTTTACAGCTTAGGGGTAAGCCAACAGGCACACAGAAGCCTGGAACCTTCTCTCCACCACACCCTGTGCACTCCATGACTGAGGCAGTGTCTGTGAGAAGAAGGATTCAGCATCACATCAGCCCAGCTGTGCCCTTGGAGGGAGGTGTCCCCGAAGCTGGCCTGCCCTGCCCCAGGCACTGTCTGGGTGTCCAGCGCACTGCCTCCTCCCTCACCCTGCCATGGGAGAAAACTCATTCAGGCACATCAGCATGTTGTACAAAGTGAGGGAACTCAGTCGTCAGTCCAGCTGCCTCTCTGGGCCCAGGGTCCCAGGCTTATCCCCCACAGAGAGGTTTCGCAACTGTTATCACAGCCTCCTCACTAGAACCCCAGCTCCAATGGCATCTCGACATAACCCCTGCCCACTGTCAGAGTTCACATTTTAAAGTGCAAAGCCCATCCCACTGCGGATTTAAAGGCTCCCGTGCAGCCTGAAGTCCAGATGCTTCCTCCTTGGCCTCGCTTCCAGTCAAAGGGCTGCAGTGACACCCACGGCTCATGTCCCCCAAACACACTGTGTTCCCTCAGAGCTCTGGGCCTGCAATATGGCCCCAACCACTGCTGTGCCCACCTGGTCACCCAGCACTGGTTTCATTCCCCTTGTGCAGTAACTCTGCATCTTGAGCCTGGCGCTTGACCAGGGAGGGGGTGGGTGGGGGACCTGGAAGGTGACAGGCGGAGGAGGATAACAGAGAGAGTTTAGTTCAGGGTCTTGGCTCTGTAGACATAGGCTCTGATGTCAGGGCCAGGACAAGGAGGCAGCAACAGGTGAGATGGGACAAGTGGCCTGGGCCACCTGGGAGGCTGGGCCTTGACTGGCAAAAGCAGCAGGGGCCTGTTCTAAGAACTCTGAGGCCCACCGCTCACTAAGTTATGTGCCGGATGAGGCTGCAGGCGCTGGCTCTACGGCATCTGCAAACTCGTGTCAAGTCTATCATAGAAGGCCCAGAGAGCAGAGAATCGGAATCCTGTCCCAGCAGGAGGTGGCCCTGTGGCCAGTGGCCGGAGGGCCCGGGAAACACACACTGGGGCAGCACCTTTCTCAGTTCCTGTAAACTGGCTCCTCTTGGATGAGAAGCAGCTATTCTGTGGGTTGTGGCGAGGATTAAATGAAAAAACATATAAAAATGCTTAGCACAGGGCTGACACCTAGTCAGGGAGAAGGAGTGATTATCATCTCTCTAAAATATCTTTTTTCAATTCTCCCTTTTTTATGAAGTCCTAGATGGCTGCGAAATTGTCTTCCTTAATCTATCCCCTGACAAGGCTTCCCTCCTCTGAAATCCGTACCCAGCCTTGCCTCTTTGGGAGGCCCTGAATCCTGTATTTTGCATTTAGATCCAGAGCTTCCCACCCTTAATCTAAGGCCTTCTAGTCTGTGAAGCACAAATAGTTAAGCACTCAGCTGCTAATGCTAACTGAAAGGTTGGCTGTTCGAGTCCACACAGAGGCACCTCAGAAGAAAGATCTGGCAATCTACTTCTGAAAAATCAGCTATGAAACCCTATGGACTACAGCTCTACTCTGACGCCCATGGGGTTGCCATGAGTTGGACTGACTCAAGAGCAACTGGTTTGGTTTTGGGTTTTGGTATAATGCCTAATTAGGATGAGTAGTCTGTCAATCCACAAGAAAAACATTTCCTTTTCAATAAAGCCTCTCAAACCTTGGAAGAATTTGAGCCCTTTCTATCACTGCTTTGTATGTGAGCATCACTCACAAAGTATCAATAAAATTCAAACTATTCTAAGGTAGAGGCAGACAGCCCATAGCCCTGGTCAGTCTGGTTTTATCCTTTTCAGGAATGCGACGTTGAAACAAGTTCTGTTCCCTAGATCAATACTTTATTAGGCTGAAATCTCGGGATAAAAGGGGCTGGCTACATTATGTTTTTTTTTGCCTGCCAGGAAATCTGTGAAAACTATTTACATCTTTGCTAAGAGTTAAAGTATTTATATCTTTAATAAGCACGATGACTGAGGCCTAAGTGTCCTTATAAATAGCTATCCCAGAAATGTGCATGCATATGCTGCTTAAATAAAAGGAATCTGAGGCCTTCAGGCACCAGGCTCCAATCCCTCGCTGGCCCTGGCCTATGGGGTAACAGATCGCAGTACCCATAAACTTCAAACCGCTCTGCCCCGCCACGAGCCACCAGGCTTCCTTAGTGGAGGTCCCTGGCGCTCGTATTGTTACCGCGGCCCTTCTTCCCCTCAGCCGTGGCTGCTTCAAACAGGAGAGTAGCAGCATCTGACGCGGGCTGCGGCAGGCCAAGTGTTGGGTCTCGAGCAGGGGGTTAGGGGGTGATCAGCAGGTGAGTAGAAGCTGCCATGGAGAAGGCAGAGGTGCTGGCTTATGTCCTGTCCAGGGTAGAGACACCACCCAGGACGGTCAGAGTTCCTAGGTACCAACCGTAGCGCTGTTTAAACACTCACACCCCAAACAAGACTGCTCAGCTGCCAGGGCAGGATAAAGCAGTGGCTGACCCTAAAGCACCCGCTGGGGAACTCAGATTACAGGACTGTGAAATCTGAGTAAAACAAGAAGGGCTTGGGACACTTTGACCAGCCATTCTCCACTCGGCGCTGCAGTTGCTCGCAATGTGGAAGAGAACGTGTGTTGGCACCAGCAACTGTTTTGTGACCCAAATACTCGGGGCTGGGCATTACAGAGCACAGAGGGTGGATGCGAGAAGCTCGCAGGGCAGCGGGCACTGAGGCCACTGGAGGTTTGCAGAGCTTTCAATGCCATGGAGGAGCAGATAAACACAGCTCACTAAAGAGACACACGTCTGCAGTTCTTCGGGAGATGGCACAGTTCCGACATGCTTCTGGAACTATGTTTAGCATTCAGTGGTTGCTCCAGTCTTGGGAAAACATCATCTCTCTGAGACAGGTCTGGGGAAGTCTAATAAAGGCCCCCAGTGCCCTGATTTCTAGGTGGAGCAGCCTTTGAGTTGGCCTTCATCGGCATCCATAAATTAATCTGGTGATAAAATAAGCCCAAGCAAACACATACTCACTCACTGAAAATATACTAGCACAGACCCTTCCATAAGTGAATTTGTACTTGACACACTTATAACAAGTACATGTTCAGAAATGGACCTTGGAAATTTTATGTGCAAGTGTTTGATTGAAGTGTTTAATGAAAATTTTCAACATGTAATACATGACTAAAATATTCTCAAATGATTCAAAAGGCCTAAACTGAAAGTTGGTTTTTAAGAGTTTAATCAATTTGCATTTTAAACATTAAAAGATACAGTTAGGTATAATCCCTCCAGATATTTCTAGACTCTTCCCTAGGCATCCATGGATCCTGGGGGAGGGTTTATGGCTCTGCCCACGTCACAGCTGAGATGGGCCATCTGCCCAGCAGCAGAGGGGAGCTGTGGGGGCAAAGAGGAGCCTTCCTCCAACGCTTGGAGGTGGGCTGCAACTACCAGATACCTGCAGAAACAGCTACGAGAACTGTGACACATCAGCCTCAAGTCCACTGCCTGCACCAGGGCAAAGCAGACTTCTCCATTAGTGGAAAACCAGAGCTGTGAGCGTCACCCGTCTCCCATGGCGGGCCTGTGCTCAGCCTCCCGCGAGGCACACAGGTTCAGGTCTGTGCTACACACATTGCTTCTCTTGGTAGCTGGATATTTCCGTCGTGATCAAAGGTCATTTCCTTCTTGATTAATTGATATTATGTGACACATCGCCAAGCTTTCTTCATTGTCGGGATTTCAGTGGCAGTGGGGTCTGTGAACCCCCCTCCACGCCCCCAGACGCTCACTCTCCCCCAGCTCTTGCTCCCTCTCTCTCCACTACTGCCTTCTCCCTGACCTGATGAGTTCAGTGTTAATGAAGCAACAATATATATTAAATAAGCTGTCCTTAAACAGAAACACACATAGAACACATAGCATTGACAAAAATGTTATAACCTGAGGCTCTCAGGAACCCATCCTGTGGTTCCTGTCTCAGTCATCTAGCGCTGCTATAACAGAAATACCACACGTGGGTGGTTTTAACAAACAGAAACTTATTTTCTCACAGTTTAGGCGGCTAGAATCTGAATTTAAGGTGCCGGCTGTAGAGGAAGTTTCTCTCTGTTGGCTCTGGGGCAAGGTCCTTGTCTCTTCTCAGCATCTGCTTCTTGGTTCCTTGGAGATCTCATGGGGTGTGGCACCTATCTTCCCCCATCTGTGGTTGCTCCTGGGTTGCTTGCTCAATCTGCTCTTTTATATCTCAGAAGAGATAGATTTAAGACACGCCCTACACCAATGCTGCCTCATTATCATAACAAAGAAAGCCCACTCCCAAAGGGGATTATAACCACTGGCTTGGGGGTTAGGATTTACAACACATATTCTGGGGGACACAATTCAATCCATAACAGTTCCCCTAGGAGCAACGGTTCAGTATTCACTAAATCCACGTTTGCAGTGACTTTATAGAACATAACCACTGTGAATAACAAGAATCAGCTGTGTGTATATACAGATACAGATATTTTAGCTTATATCATAACTGTGAGTGCTTGCCACTGCTTGAGTGTTCAGCAGATTAAAACAACCAGATATTTACTGCTGTTTGCTGAGATGACTGAATCTAAACTTTATCATTTGTAACTTTAGTTAAAACTTACAATTATTCTTTCTTAACTGAGGAACAGGATTAGAATTTTTCTTACATTTAGCTGTAATTTGAGAACAGAGGGAAATGTTCCTACAATAAGTAGCAGAAGGAATTGGAAAGGATCAAGGAAAAAGAGAATTTGTGTATGCACATTAGAAAAAAGATTTCCTGACGTAAGAATCATTGAACTGTGAGAGATGACAGATGGAAAAAAAGTAGGTAGCCAGGGTTGTGAATAATATTTCCAAAGGGAAGGAAAAAACAGTGGTCAAGACCTTGTCAATGATCCCTTATATCAGCTACAACCAGGTGACTACTCTCCCCAGGGGAGCTTGGTTAGCACAAAAATAACAACAATAACAATAATGATAGTAGTAATAAAGAATGTTTATTGAGCACTTAGAGTCCCTGAGTGGTACAAAGCATGCTAACCGAAAAGTTGGAGGTTCAAGTCCACCCAGAGGCACCTCGGAAGAAAAGTCTGGCAATCTAATTCTAAAAAATCAGCCAGCAAAAACACTATGGATCACGATAGTCCAATCCAACCAATCATGGGGATAGCACAGGACCAGACAGTGTTTCATTCCGTTGTGCTTGTGGTCGCCGTGAGCTGGGGCCCACTTGACAGCAGCTAATGACAACAATCTTCATAATAATATACTATGAGTAATGGAAGGAGGTTTGATGGGGGCCTTCTAGCAAATGGGAGAAAACAAGGCAGTGAACAACAAACCTACACATACATTCAAAGAAAGAGGCTTTAATATAATATTATCCAAACTATCTCTCAATATATTAATTTCTTCTTCACCATCCCTATAGAAAGTATCCAGTGCACACTTAAGAGGCAGTCCATTCTATACTGAAAACCATGTACTTAGACATTTCTTGGAGTCACTGGATGGTGTAAGGAGTTAATGCACTTGGCTACTAACCAAAAGTTTGGCAATTCAAATCCACCAGAGGTGCCTCAGAAGAAAGGCCTGAAGATCTACTTCCAAAAAATCAACCATCGAAAACCCTAAGGAGCACAGCTCTACTCTGACACACATGGGTCGCTATGAGTCAGGATCAGCTCCACAGCAACTGGCAGACATTTCTTATATTTAAAAAAAAAATTTCTCTCTCTGAAATGTTACCCATTTTCCCATGAAAAAAGCCTACTTCCTTCTCCACAAAAGAGTCTTTTAACTGTTTAAAGGCAAATATCTCATAGTCCGTCAGTCTTCTCCAGAATGAAATGCCTTACTTTTTTCCTTATTTGATATGGTTTCAAGATGCCCTCACCATCTTGTCCCTTCTTATTGCCCTTGGGTTCACAATGTCCCTCTGAAAATATGGCACCTAGAACTGAATGCAGCATTCTGACCCACCCAGTGTGTTGTTCCTATGATCTAAGCCCTAGAAATGTGTCCCATGTCAGTGAATTCCGAGTTTATAATTCAGTGAGAGTCTGCAATTTGCTACAACTCCTTTATAGCAGTGAAGCTGGCACTATTCTTTCTGCCTCTTCTGAGTACTGATGACATAGAACAGGACATTCTTGTTAATATGTATACCAATTTATTTTTAGTTAGATTTATTAAAACATGTCTAAAGTAATCAGCATTCCCTTTAATTCAATTTCTTCATTAAAAAACAATCCTGTTGTCTTCCGTTTATATAATAAATTCTTTTTATATTAACAAATTAACTCTAATGATTAAAAGACTATTAAACTATCTGTTTAATTTAGTACCCTGTGATCAGGTTATTCAAGCATGTGATAAATAATTCATTTTGACATTCTAAACTAAGGATCAAACAGTACTTATGACTGCTCTTCATACTTGTTTGGGAATGTATGCTGATGAGTTCCACATTTCTAGTCCTTCAGCTAGAAAGCTGGTCACTTGTGGGAACCTGATGTGGGGATGACAAGAATACTATGGTTCCCTAAGATGCTAGCAAAGCTGCAGAAGATTATCCCAAGAAATGTTCCCAAATACCCTGGGCCTCTAATTAAAGTGATCAGCTACCCACTCCTGGAACTCCCCATCTTCCGGCCCCTGGCTGGCCAGGGCAGCCCATGGAAACGTAACCTAGAATCAGCCTGAGATATGAAGGGGGAAAGAATAATAAAGCAGAGGAACAGGAAACTGGGGATATCTTCTCTATCAGACGGCTCTCTGCTCACCAAGTTCAAAAAACCAGGGGAGCTTTAAATCTGACTTGTTTCCTTGCTGAGCGCAGCACACCCTCCTTGCTGAGTACTGATAGCCAAACAGGCCCTTCCAAAGGTTAGTAACTCAACATTACCCTTGCTTCTTATGACACATTGTTAATGACGTGCATAGAGCACTCAAGTTCTATCACAAGTTGCCAAAATAACTGCTGGATAAAGGAAAAATGCAGCCACCCACTAGTTCATTGATCTTCCTGACATCCAAACACTGATTTTTTTTTAACCACATTCATTCAGATAAAGGACTTTTGGACATCTTTTATAGACAGTCTAAACCTATTGCCAATCGAGTTGATTCTGACTCATAGCGACCCTTACGTTGGACATGTTATCAGGACGGACCAGTCCCTGGATAAGGACATCATGCTTGGTAAAGTAAAGGGTAAGTGAAAGAGAGGAAGACCCTCAGTGAGATGGATTGACACAGTGGCTGCCACAATGGGCTCAAGCATAATGACTGTGAGGATGGTGCAGGACCAGGCAGTGTTTCGTCCTGTTGTACACAAGGTTGCTATGAGTTGGAACCGACTCGATGGCACCTAACAACAACAACATAGTCTGAATTCTGCAGTGCTCCTCAGTATAAATGTATTGCTCGTCATATAAGGTCTTTATGACATGTTAAGATCCCTTTGATATTGTATAACACTCATAGTCATGGAGAAACAGATATTGAAATGGTAGCCAATAGGTCAAAGGTCACTAACAAGGTCAAGGATGAAATCAGTTTTAAGGGTAAAGGTTTCAACTTCATTAGTCATCATTCCCCAGTGAGATTCCAGAATATCCTGTGAGATCCTGTTACATCTACACTCAAAGTGAATTTCTATCATTAGCAAATGTGGTTATTTTTATGTGTCACCTTGGCTAGGCTGTGGTGCCCCGTTATTTGGTCAAACATTAGTCTAGATGTTTCTGTGATGGTATTTTGTAGATGTGATTAGCTTTTACAATCAATTGACACCAAATAAAGGAGATAATGTGGTGAGCCTGATCCTACCCACTGAAGGTATTAAGAGCAAGACCTGAGGTTTCTGGGAGAAAAAGGAATTTTGCCTCAAGATTGTAACATAAAACCTTTGCCTGAGTTTCCAGCCTGCCAGCCTGCCCTGTGAATTTCAGACTTGCCAGCTCCCGTAATAACGTGCCAATTCCTTAAAATAAATCTGTGTGTGTGTGTGTGTGTGTGTGTGTGTGCACGTGTGTGTGTATCCTATTGGTAGTTTCTCTGGACAACCCCTACTGATAGAGCAATGTCTTAGTCATCTAGTGCTGCTATAACAGAAACACCACAAGTGGATGGTTTTAACGAAGAGAAGTTTCTTTCCTCACAGTCATAGTAGGCTAAAAGTTCAAATTCAAGGCGTCAGCTCCAGGGGAAG
Organism: Trichechus manatus latirostris; assembly: GCF_000243295.1. Taxonomy (NCBI): domain Eukaryota; kingdom Metazoa; phylum Chordata; class Mammalia; order Sirenia; family Trichechidae; genus Trichechus; species Trichechus manatus. The sequence continues at coordinate 4,339,129 of NW_004444082.1, read as the reverse complement.
GCTTTCTCTCTCTCGGCCTTCTCAACAGTGTTCCCCCAGACTAAGAGCTTCTCGGTGAGGAGACCGCGGTCCAAAGGACATGCTCTACTCCCGGCATTGCTTTCTTGATGGTATGAGGTCCCCCTGTCTCACTGCTCATTTCTGTCTTTTATATCTCAAGAGATTGCCTCAGGACACAATCCAGTCTTGTAGGTCAGGTCCTGCCTTACTAACACAACTGCCACCCATCCTCCCTCGTTAACATCATAGAGGCAGGTTTACAACATACAGGAAAATCACACAGTACCAGGAATCATGGCCCAGCCAAACTGATACACACATTTTTGGGGGGACATAATTCAAACCGTGACAAGCAAGAAAGAAAATCATCTGAGTAACATCACAGAATTAAATTATCCAATGTGATTATTTGGGAATAAAAATGTGCATAAGTTTTTTTTAATGTCAATACCTTTGTTGTGCTCTACAGTTAAATCTGGCTAACTCCTCAGACCTAAATGCTCACCACTGATTTCACTCCCTTAGTAAATCTGGGGCAGGAAATGCTGACGGAAGCCCTTGACCTCTGTTCCACACACGGAGCCTTCCTGAGTGAACGGCACTTATATCAGCTCAACCTTTCAGCTAACGTCGCAAATGAAAGGGAGCCCAGACCCTCACGCAGGCGGTAAAGATTTCACTTGAACTGGGATCCAAGTTTGCAAGCAGGGAGGGATTACCCAATACACAAGATACGCACGGGCTTACTTGTGTTTACTTACTAATTTATAGTGCACATCGTCACATGGGTTTCACAGGTGAAATTCTGCATTGCTGATTAGTAAGTAAACACAAGTAAGCCTGCGCGTACCTTGCTCACTGGTTAACCCGAGCTGTGCGGCACAGTTTCACGCAACAAGGTCAGAGCAGCCATCTGTCTCTTCCAGCTTGTTGGGAAGCTACGCACTGGTTCCGGGGAAGAAACAAACCCTCAGGCAACAGATGGTGCTCTGGAACTGGCAGGAGGCTCCCAAGAGTCCAGGGGGCTGGGAGCACACAAGAGCTGATGACCAGGCCGTCCACCACCAACGCTCCACCTCAAGGTGCTTGGGAAAGCCCCGGGACACCGGGCACCCGGAGAAAGCTCCTCTGAGCCATGGTGTCCAGGCCTCCCAGATCAAAGATCGGTTTGGAGCAGAAGGAAGTTTTGAATTCGACAGGATTTTCCTGGACACGTCCAAAACAGGATTCACGTAACAGGCCAGGAGCAACAACACTCCACTGCCTGCAACAGTTAGGGGCAAGGAGGTTAGGTATACAGGGTAAACTCTTCAGGGGTCGAGCTGGGCTGGCCTAAAGAAAACCTGCAAGGATGTGAACCAGCCCTCAGTGCAGCAGGACCACGAGGGTTAGGAGTAAGGGTGCAGACAAGGGAGACAGATGATCCTCCCCGGAGATGAAAGTAAGCAAACTAATTCCTTGCCATATGCCTTATGAGCTTTGACACTTTGATAGGAAGAATCTGTTACTGTGTTTAAAAGGCCCCAGGCTCACCCCCTAGGGTATGGGGAAAAGGAGCAAGGAGTTCAAAGGGAATAATTACCTGTTATTGATGTCTTATATTCAAAGACCCTGGCTAAGGATTAAAGACGATCTTGAGGCTGTTAACAGTCTGCAGTAAACAAGTTATGAATCACAGAGAAGGGAGAGAAAAGAACTTCAGAAGGATTTCCTCCATCTTTCTGGAACCCTCTGCAGGTAAGGTAAAGTGTGCATATGTGCATTATACCAAAGGACACATCTGAGACCAGAAATAAAAACATTAAAATACTGCTGTAGCTTTATCTTTGTTCCTGGAGTCTCCTCCCATGGCCTCTCAAGGACTTTGTCTTATTAATCATTCTATTCCTGGCACCAGAGAGGGACCAGCCTCAAAAAGTGCAGGAGGACCACAGCTACCAAGGCCTCCACCAGACTGAGTCCAGCACAGCTAGATGGTGCCCAGCTACCACCACTGACTGCTCTGACCAGGATCACAACAGAGGGTTCTGGACAGAGCTGGAGAAGGATGTAGAACAAAATTCCAACTCACAAAAAAAAGACCAGATTTACTGGCCTAAAGGAGACTGGAGAAACCCCGAGAGTATGGCCCTCAGACACCCTTTTAGCTCAGTGGTGAAGTCATTTCTGAGGTTCACCGTTCAGCCGGGGTGTGGACAGCCCCATAAAACCAATGGGACTAATGAGGCACAGCAGACCAGGGACAAGGGCCAGAAGGCAGAAGAGGAGAGGAAAGCTGGTGATAAGGAACCCGAAGTTGAGTAAGGATAGTGTTGCTGTGTTATGAAGTTGTTAACCATTGTCGTAGCGCAACATGTGTACTAACTGTTATATGAGAAACTATTTTGTTCTGTAAGCCTTCATCTAAAGTGAGAATAGCAGCACAATTGGAAGAGTGTAGTCGATGTCACTGAACTGTGCATGTAGAAATTTTTGAAATGGTGTATCTTCGGCTATGTATATTTTCACCAAAAAAAAAAAAGGTCGAGAAGGGAGAGGATTGACATGTTGTGGGGTTGTTAACCAATGTCATAGAATAATACGTGTGCTACTGTTTCATGAGAAACTATTTGTTCTGTAAGCCTTCACCTGAAGTACAATTAAAAAAAAAAAGTGCAGGAGGAACTTGGTTGGTTGGCTGGTTGGTTGGTCAGCTGAACCCAATCTCTTTCTTCTTTACACTTTCAATAAAAACAAAGAAATATCATTGAAGTAGCTGGTGGCCCACCAGACCCAACTCCTCCTTCCTGTTGACAACCCTAGAGAAGGATAATTCTCCTCAGCAAAGTCAACCAAAAGCACTCGCGGAGTTTCCCCATCTCCCCAGAGGATGGACTTGATGATCTGCTGTTTTTGTTTCCCTCCTGTGGTATCTGATTCTGTGATCTCTCAGCTGAGGATTATTATTCTAATGAAAAACACTTCCAGGAAATCAGTCCAAGACACATTTAATTTGATGTGGAAAAGCATTTCAAATGCACATGATGTCCATCGGAAATTATGATCAGCCTCAGCTTTCAACTACCCAGATCTGAAGATGCCACAGTGCTTTGAAGAAAATGGGGAGGGATACTTTTTTGTTGTTTTTTATTTCTTCCAAGGAAAAATGAAGAAGAGAAGAGCCATCCTTCTCCTGCGGGGAAAGACCATTCTGATCCACATAATTACCAATCGTGGACCGGCAGTGCCTGGACACGCACTGAAGCCAAGGAGGCCAGGGCTCTGGTGGCCACATGCAGAGGCCTATTTATGGAAAATAACACCTGTGGCAATTCATTTTAAATTGCTGAATGATCTCTCACAGCTGGCAATGGAAACTGTGATGGCCAATAGGAACTCGTCCTCCACACCCCTTCTCAAGCACGCAGCCTACCTGCCATACCTTAGTTATGCCTCCAGCCACCTGTGTCTCCTGGAGGTTCTGGGAAGAGCCCAGCCTGGACAGGAAGGGGCACCTCAGTCTTCTGGGAGGAGCCCTGGAGCCAGAGCATGTGAGGTGCGGGGGTTTCAGATGGATCCCCCAAATCCACCTCACTCCTGTTGCTCCCCTGCTCACAGACCTTCCGCTGCTCCACATCAAAGTGCTGAGCGAGGAGTCGGCGCTCCTTGGCCTGAGCTCGCTTGCTTCTCCAAGTCCAGCTCCCACCCCCGCCCTCAGCCACAGAGTCCCCACCCAATGCTTGTCACTTTTCCCATGGCCAACTCTCCTCTCTGCCCCTTCTACTCCAGAAGGTGACAGAAGCATAGCTTTTTAGAGCAAAATGAGACCTAACCAACACTGCCCCTGAATTCCAAGATAAACACAAAATGCTCTCTGTTCTGATACCAAAGCCTCTCATCTCTCAGCTCTTCAAGACCCAGCTCCAAACCCCTCCTGATTTGACCTTTTACTGAGCTTGACTTCAAGGATAGACAGTTAAGTCAGGCATGAGTCCTGTCCCAGAAACTCACCTCATATAGGTCGACGAACAGATGAAGAACCACCAAGGTAGATATTATCCCCTCACTGTATTTGATGAGTGAATGAATGCTTCCAGCAGAAGCAGCCATTTGTGCAAAGGTGCCAAGGCATAAAGCCTTCAGTAGCTCTAAGGCCCTGAAGTCGTTGAGAAGGACTGGTTGAGGAAGATGCCAGAGACAAGGCTGCAGAATGCAGGATCTTTCCCTGACACCCACACCACTTCCAGCTTCTGAATGGGCTTGATCCAAGCCTGACAAACTCACAGATACCAGAAAAAACGTCATCAATTTCCAAACTTTTCTCTGCCTTGACACCTAGAACAGAGGTCATCCAGAGAAGGAAACTACTCCCATGGCCTGCCAACAAAGTGTCCTAACTCTTATCTCTTTTTCTGTCATTCAAGAAAGATCTCGAGCAAATGACTTATGTTTTTTAGGGGAAAAAAATTCTAATGTTTAAGAAAAGATCAATTACCACCTTTAGTGCTTCATTTTTAACACTGTATACCACACCTCCAGTCAAGAGAGATATAAAGAACTGGAGGTGGAAAGGAAGGTGAACTCGTTTTCTGCAGCATCTGTCTCACAGATGAACCCCACGATGCGACCAGCTCACTTGGGCAGCAAGCACTATTAGCCAGGACAGAAAATACAGGAAGAGGAGTTGGTTTGGGGAAGAAGATGACTTTATTTTCAGAGAGATACTGAGAGGGGATTAGCTGGGCGGCTGGTCAGGGCTCCAGAGAAAAGTCAGGCTTGAGAGAAATGTGGGCACCAAAGTTAATGGGATTGCCCAGCTGGGCCTCTAGTTTCAGAAGGAAAGAGAAACAAGACCAGAATTCTGAAGAATTCCAACATTTAAGAGATAAGTCATCAGACAGAGGAACCAGCACAATCTCAGCACTCAAGTGAAGCACCTCAAGGAAAGGGTGGTCAACAGCGTCAAATATCCTGTGTGCACGTTAAGGATTCTGAGGGATCTGACAATTGGAAAGACCAAGAGATCTTAGATCAGATTCAGGGGAGCAGCGGGCAAGGTAGCAGTGAAAGGGAAGTAAGGAAGTGGATTGGAAGTGATTGCATATTTGGTAACAGATGCAACACAAAATAGACACTCGAAGTCTGTTGAAGGATAAGTGAAGGAGGAAATAAACACTAGGAAAGAAGCAATTAGAAATATCTTTCACTGTTGAATATGTGACCGTCTACATTAAGATCAGGAGATAGAAATATTTACAATTGCTAATCAGTTACCAAAAAGCCTAGATTTATCTTAAATTGAATGAACACTATTTAGTGATAAAACTGTAAAGTTGCCCACACATGTAATGAATGCAGTAAATGAGATCATTAAATACACTGGAAGGTGATTACGATACTCAGGCTTTGAGAATTTAATAATCTGAAGAAGTAGAACTTGTTCAAACTTGGCAAAAGTTTATTTTTCTTACATAGCTAAAGGTAGGGTCAATAATTTAAATACTTTTCAATTGTCATAAATGTTTAATAAGATGGATAATATCAAACAGAAAAGACAATAACAATAAAGAGATCAACCAGGACAACCACATGAATTACGGGCTGGTTTACTAGAGAATATGAAACTCAGAAGCCTCCTTCAACCCTCTCAGTTGCCATGAGCTGAGAGGGGATGAATAAGTCAGCTCCACGCCCTTGAACTCAAGAAAACTGAATTAAAATGAAGAAAAATCTCCTTCAGAACAAGATACAAATCCTAAGAAGCTTATCTTATGCTTGAATTCAAAGAGTGGTGTTACTGATAACACTGAGGAAGCATTGCTGGGAACAGGGAGTTAAATCCCAGTAGGAGCAGCTGAGCCTGGGGGCTCCTGCATAGCTTGTCATTGAAAGGGAGGGAGGGGTGTAAGCAGGTGTCTTAGGGTTCTCTGAAGAAACAGAACCAGTGATATACATATATAGAGAGAGAGAAAGAGTACAGAGAGAGTGAGGGATCTACTGCAAGAAATTGGTACATGTGATTGTGGGGGCTAGCAAACATAAACTCTATAGACCAGGTGGTGGGCTGGAGACTCCTGCTGGCTTTCATCCCAAGATCCATAGGTCAAGCAACAGGAATAGTGTAGAGTGAAAAGAGAGAAAGACAGTTCTGCCAAAATATCTGTTTATAGTCTAGAGGCACAACATACCCTAAGGAAATTCCCTTTTCAACTGATTGATTGATTACATTAGATTGCATTATGGAAAGTGATTATGTTACATTACATTGTGGAAGAGCAAGTAGTCTAATGTTTGGCCACACCAACTGGGAACCATAGCTTAGCCAAGTTGACAGATGAAATTAACCGTCAAAGTAGGAATGTTGTCTGTTGCTGTCCAGTTGGCTCCAACTCATAGCGACCTTATGTATAACAGAACAAAAGCTGCCTGGTCCCGTGCCATCTTCTTGACCATCGGTATGTTTGAGTCTATTGTTGTGGCCATTGCATCAATCCATCTCATTGAGGGTTTCCCTCATTTTTACTGACCCTCTACTTTACCAACCACGATGTCCTTTTCTAGTGATTTTTCTTTCCTGATGATGTGTCCAAAGTAAGTAAGCCAAAATCTTGCCATCCTTGCTTCTAAGGGGCATTCTGGTTGTATTTTGTCTAAGACTAATTTCATTCTTCTGGCAGTCCGCCGTATAGTCAATATTCTTTGCAACACCGTCATTCAGATACATCAATTCTTCTTCTGTCTTCCTTTTTCATTGAGCAGCTTTTGCATGCATATGAAGGGATTGAAAATACCATGGCTTGGGTTAAGCACACCTTAATCAACAAAAGGACATCTTGACTTTTTTTTTAAACATTTTAAAGAGGTCTTTTGCAACAGATTTGCCCAACGTAAGATGCTGTTTGATTTCTTGACTACTGCTTTTGTGGACATTGATTGGTGATCCAAGTAGAATGAAATCACTGACAACTTCCATAACAACAGTAGATAAGAGAATTTCCAGACTGGCCTTTCTCCCTCCAACCTTCCCTGCCTAGTTCCATAGTTCTGTTCATTTACTTCTCCTAAAACGTCCTTTTCATCCTGTCACTCTGCAGCTCTAAACACTTCAATGAATGTTGATTTCCATTTAAAACATTTCAAACTTCTTGGATCAGCATTAAAGATTCTCTAGATTCTGACCTCATCTTTCTTGTGTGAGTTCTCTAGTCCAAACAAACTGGCCTTCTCATTGTCCCTCCAAAACTCTGCCACATCCTTGTCTAGTGCACTGTCTCATGGGGACCCTCCTCGAAGTGTCTTCCCTCTGCTTGTGGCTCAAAGCCCACAGGAAGATACAGATCTAATCATGCACTCACTTGTTAGCTGAACCACTTATTTATCCTCAGGTTATATTTTGGACTTTCCTTTCTCTATAATAAATTTTTAATTTCTTGAGGATACAGCCTGAGAATTAAATATCTTTGTATTTCCCACAGTGAATGGTATAGTGCTATACCATTAATAAAATAAAATCTTTGAATGAATGAGTAGAAGAGTGAGTTAATAAAATAAAATAAATCCCAAAATTTCAATGATGTTTGATAAAAACAGATGTGTTAATTAGGATGCATTTAACCTGGACTCAAATTGCCTTGCACAATAAAGAAATGTGTGATTTCTTATTATTGAGTGTATCCAGAGCCGAGAGGGTGGACAAGCATCAAGGCTGGTTGATGAAGCAACTCAATAATACCATCAGAAATAATAAGAGTGTTTTTCATTTTTCCGCTCCAGCTTATACCACATTGACTTCATCCTGAAGCAGGTCGTTGGAGGACTGCCAGAGGCACCTGGGGTGATAGGTATTCTTGTTCCCATCCAGGATGAAATAGAACACCTCCCCTACACAACCCAATGGCTAGAACCTCAGTGAGGGATTGAGTCAACACCCTTTAAGCCACCGGGAGTGCACTGGGTAGGAGAGAACAATTGAACAAAACACGTTTGTTAGGAAGAGGAAGGGGAATGGGAATTGATACTCAGTAGGCAACTGAGATGGTTAATGTTATGTGTCAACTTGGCTAGGTCATGATTCTCAGCATTATGTAATTATCCTCCATTTTATGATCTGATGTAAGGGGAGTTTCCTTGGGGGTGGCCTGCATCCAATATATATGGGTGTTCTGGCAAAGCTCTTGATCCTGCATCTGACTGATCATCATCTGACCTCCAATTCTTGGGACATGAGGCAGCAGCCTGCCACCTGACCTGCAGATTTGGGGATTTGCCAGCTTCTGCAGCCCTGTGAGCCAGCAGCCTACAGTCTGACCTGCCGATTTTTCTTCAGGACAGGGTTCTTCAGCCCTTGCAACAGTAAGAATCAGGAGAAGCCTCCAGCCTGATACCTGACCCACAGATTTGGGACTTGTCAGCCTCCACAACCGGGTGAGCCATTTCCTTGAAATGAATCTCCCTATATGTTTATATTTATATACGCTTCATTGTGTTTGCTTCCCTAAAAAGCCCAGCCTAGTTCCATAATTCTAACAACATCCAGTGTGGTGGGGCTACTAAACTAAGTCATTGTGTTAAGTTATTTACATGCATTATCTCACTGAATCACCACAACTCTCTGAGATAGGCATGAAGAAGAAACTGAGGCACAGTGATGTCTTGTAATTTGCTCTACCTGGCACAGCTTGGAAGAAGTAGAGTCAAGCTCTTAATAAATCCATGGCTTAACAAAATTATCTAATTGAGGGCTGTAGAAAAAAAGGTATGCTAATCCAAATATTTTCCAACCACAAAACCCAAGAATTTCTGCTGTCAATAACTCCTTAAAAGAAAAATTCCCCCTTCCCAGGAAAAATATAAAAGTGTTACTTAGGAAGTATCAACACATTATCACTTGACATTCCAAAAATTAGGTAATCAGATTAGTGATGTTATAATGAACAATGAATAAATGGGGATTCAGATGAAAGCTAATAGGTCCCAGATATTGTCCTAAGCACTTTCCATGTATTATACCATTAAATATTCACAGCAACCCAATGAGGTGATGTTGTTGTTGGGTGCCCTCAAGTCATTTCCGACTCATACTAGTTCTATGCACAACAGAAGGAAACACTGCCTGGTCCTGTGCCATTCTCACAATCCTTGCTTTGCTTGAGCCCATTGTTGCATCCACTGTGTCAATCCATCTCCTTGAAGGTCTTCCTATTTTTTGCTAACCTTCCACTCTACCAAGCATGATGTGCTTCTCCAGGGACTGGTCCTTCCTGATAAAATATGTCCAAAGTACGTGAGATGAAGTCGCATCATCCCTGCTTTGAGAGAGTATTCTAGATGTAGTTCTTCCATGATAGATTTGTTCTTTCTTCTGGCAGTCAATGGTATATTCAGTATTCTTTGCCAACACCCAAATTCAAAGGCATCAATTCTTCTTTGGGCTTTCTTGTTCATTGTCCATCTTTCACATGCATATGAGGTGATTGAAAACACCACAGCTTGGATCAGGGGCACATTAGTCCTCAAAGTGGAATCCTTGCTCTTTAACACTTTAAAAAGAGGTCTTTTGCAGCAGATTTGCCCAATGCAATATGTCATTTGATTTCTAGACTGCTGCTTCCATGGATGTTGATTGTAGATCTAAGTAAAATGAAATCCTTGACAACTTCAACATTTTCTGTTTATCATGTTGCTTATTGGTCCAGTTGTAAGGATTTTTGTTTTCTTTAGGTTGAGGTGCAATCCATACTGAAGGTTGTAGTCTTTGATCTTCATCAGGAAGTGCTTCAAGTCCTCTTCACTTTCAGCAAGCAAGGTTGTATCATCCGCATAACGCAGGTTGTTAATGAGTCTTCCTCCAATCCTGATGCCCCGTTCTTCTTCGTATAGTCCAGCGTCTCATATAATTTGCTCAGCGTACAGATTGAAAAAGCATGGTGAAAGAATACAATCCTGACAAACATCTTTCTTGACTTTAAACCATGCAGTATTCCCTTGTTCTGTTCAAATGACTGCCTCTTATATTCTTTCAGCCAAGGTCCATATGACTTCTGCAATGATATCCCTCATTCCGTGTCTTCTTCTGAATCAAGCTTGAACTTCTGGCAGTTCCCTGCCGATGTACTGCTGCATCCACTTTTGAATGATCTTCAGCAAAATTTTGTGTGTGATATTAATAATATTTTTCAATAATTTCCACATTCTGTTGCATCACCTTTATTTGGAATGGGCACTAATATGGATGTCTTCCAGTCAGTTGGCCAGGTAGCTTTCGTCCAAATTTCTTGGCATAGGCAAGTGAGCACTTCCAGTGCTGCATCCGTTTGTTGAAACACCTCAGTTGGTATTCCGTCAATTCCTGGAGCCTTGTTTTTCACCAATGCCTTCAATGCAGCTTGGACTTCTTCCTTCAGTACCATCGGTTCTTGATCATATGATACCTCCTGAAAGGGTTGAACGTCAACCGATTCTTTTTGGTATAGTGACTCTGTGTATTCCTTCCATCTTCTTTTGATGCTTCCTGCATCATTTAATATTTTCCCCGTAGAAATCCTTCAATATTGCAAATCGAGGCTTGAATTTTTTCCTCAGCTCTTTGAGCTTAAGAAATACCAGGAATGTTCTTCCTAACTCCAGGTTTTCTAACTCCAGGTCTTTGCATATTTCATTATAATACTTTGCTTGTCTTTTCGAGCCACGCTTTGAAATCCTCTGTTCAGCTCTTTCACGTCATCATTTTTTCTGTTCGCTTTAGCTACTCTATGTTCACCAGCAAGTTTCAGAGTCTCTTCTGACATACATTTTAGTCTTTTCTGTCTTTTTAATGACCTTTTGCTTTCTTCATGTATAGTGTCCTTGATGTCATTCCACAGCTTATCTTGTCTTTGGTCAATAGTGTTCAATACGTCAACTCTATTCTTGAGATGATCTCTAAATTCAAGGTCATATTGTGGCTCTTATGGACTTGCTCTAATTTTCTTCAGCTTCAACTTGAACTTGCATATGAGCAATTGATGGTCTGTTCCACAGTTGGCCACTGGCCTTGGTCTGACTGCTATTGAGCTTTTCCATCGTCTCTTTCCACATATGTAGCTGATTTGACTCCTGTGTATTCCATCTGGAGAGGTCCACTTGTATAGTCATCTTTTATGTTGTTGAAAAAGGTATTTGCAATGCAGAAGTTGTTGGTCTTGCAAAATTCTATCATGCAAGCTCCAGTGTCATTTTTGTCACCAAGGGCATACTTTCCAATTATCAATCCTTCTTCATTTCCAACTTTTGCATTCCAATCACCAGTAATTATCAATGCATCTAGATTGCAAGTGTGATCAATTTCAGACTGCAGAAGTTGGTAAAAATATTCAGTTTCTTCATATTTGGCATTAGTGGTTGGTGTGTAAATCTGATAAATATTCGTATTAACTGGTCTTCCTTGTAGGTGTGTGGATATTATCCTATCCCTGACAGTGTTGTACTTCAGGATAGATCTTGAAATGTTCTTTTTGATGATGAATGTGACGCCATTCCTCTTCAATCTGTCATTCCCAGCATAGTAGACCATATGATTGTCTGATTCCAAATGGCCAATACCAGTCCATTTCCGCTCACTAATGCCTAGGCTATCGATGTTTATGTGTCCCATTTCATTTTTGACAACTTCCAATTTTCCTAGATTCATACTTCAGACATTCCATGTTCCAGTTATTAATGGATGCTTGCAGCTGTTTCTTCTCATTTTGTGTCATGCCAGCTCAGCAAATGAAGGTCCCGAAAGCTTTAATCCATCCATGTCATTAAGGTCAACTCTACTTTGAGGAAGCAGCTCTTCCTCAGTTGTCTTCTGAGTGCCTTCCAACCTGAGGGGCTCATCTTCCAGCACTATACCAGACAATGTTCTGCTGCTATTCATAAGGTTTTCACTGGCCAGTTTCTTCAGAAGTAGGACACCAGGTCCTTCTTCCTAGCCTGTCTTAGTCTGGAAGCTCCGCTCAAACCTGTCCACCATGGGTGACCCTGGTGGTATTTGAAATACCAGTGGCATAGCTTTCATCATCACAGCAATGCACAAGCCACCACAGTACGACATACTGACAGACACATGGGGATAAGAGGTGATATTACCCCCAACTTACAAACTGAGAAAGCCATGGTTAAGTAACTTGCCAAAGTTACCCAGCCAACCATTGGTAGATTTGAACCCTAGGTCTGAAGTCTTATCCTATATCACCTCCCTACATTAATAATCACTGCATCTGTTTTCTGTATCATAAACTAGGAAACTCACTCCTAACTTACTCGGAATCCATAGGAGCAATAGGATCAAATCCTGGCTTCTCCCTACCCCTCCTACACTCTCATCCTCCTACCTACCACAGCAAAAGAAAGGGGTCAAGGTATATCCCCACAAAACCAGGCAAATTTCTTTGAAAGTTTACTTGAACCTCTAAAGCATGCACTCTCAGTGGCAGAGATATTGTCACCCAAGAAACAAAAATTGTTTCTTGCGGGGTGAGAAAACTTTAAAAACAACCATGGTTTGTGGCCCTCCAAAGCTCAACACTACTCAACAAAATCTTATTCCTTTGTATTTAATTTCTCTCACTGGGGAGAATTTAAAATAAATTTAATTTTTCTCCTTAAGGAGGCAATAATGAAAAAAAGGTTAAGAAACACATAGTGAGAATCCATCCAGAATTGGAAAACAGTTAAAAATACCCACTGTCCTCTACCTCCACACACGTTCCTTTCCTGAATCTGAGCAGTGTTTCATGCTAACCTGCAGGATCTTTTCCAATACTAGTGATTGCTTACCAGAGTTTCCCAAATGTTTCTCACATATATGCTAAAGTGTTCCAAAAAATGCATAATTGTGAGGGCAAAACAGTTTGGGAAATTCTTGGTAAAACAGAGTCAAGTTGTTCTCTCTACTGCAGGATGCCCCTGTCTTTAGCCAGCCAATGAGCACAGGGGCTTCCCAGGAGGCAACCCTGGGCCAGTCCCTACTATGCTCCTTGGAGTCTTCTGAGTTGAGGGCTCCAGAGGCAACTCTGGGCAAGGTTGTCCCTGCTGCCTCACTGAGGACTCAGCCAGCCCAGCACTGGAGACATGGTCCCTGCACTTTAAACTTGTGGATTGAGTTTACTCCATTCCTTTCTACAGAGTGTTCAAATTCTCAACTCTGCCTCAGTCAGGCTGAACCTCAGAAAAAATTACACAATGGAAGGTGGAAACAGAAAAACTGCATCTACCTGTTTAGGTTCTCCTCACAACCTGCATTATGCAACATACCAAATTGACACCTCCTCAAAACATATGCCCTACTTGGGGTTCTTACATTTCCAAGGAATTTGGGAAAGTGCTCATATGCAAATCAAGTTACTCAGTCGGAGCAGTGCTTACAGACAGTAATGAAGGAGGGGCTCAAGCAGAGCTGTCCTAAGAATTCCTCCTGCAACGGGCATCTGTTGGAGAAGGAGTGGTCACACAGGAAATTAACAGCAGGACCAAGAACAGAGCCAGGGCCTGTTCTCTCCTGTCGCCCTTAGCCTCCTACCGCCAGTGGTCACTGTAATGGCGGACACTGTAATAAAAACTCCAGAGAAAACGGAATGGCCTGATGGCCAGTGACTGTTTCAGGAATTTCTGGGCAGCACATTTTCATTTGCCTCATGAAGATGGACCCTTCTTCAGTCAACTTTCACCACGTTATCCGAACTGGGGCTGCAAATACTCCTCTTGTCTTCAGAGTCACTTGGCAAAACTAAGCCACTTGGATCTTGCCAATAACAAAGTGTTTCCGGCCTGGAATTTTGGAGGAGGTGCATAGGCTATCTTGGGCCACCCCCTCCTTTTTGCTCCCCCCCAGTCCAGGGCCAGTGGCTGTTTTACTCAGTACAAGCATTTGGTTTGGTCCCAGCCTGGTGCCCATAGGCATCCCTGACTGATGGAACAGACATGTCTCCTGCAAAAAAGTTTTTTTTTTTTTTTTGCTTTTGACCTAAAGATATCTTTGTGCTAGACTCTGTATGGCTATAATCTTAATCTCCCTCATTTCCAAAATTGCTCCCAAGCCTGCAAAAAATTCTAATGGCAGAGCATCCTGCTTTACACAGCATTTTCCATTGACGTCTGTAAAAATCCAAACCAAAATTTAGTTTCCATCTTAGGACCATTAAGCATTTTCATCAGAGATTTTTTTTTCTTAGTGTTCTTTTTTTTCTTTTTTTGTAATTATTATTATTATTATGTGCCTTGTGTGCAAGGGCATGGGATTTGAATGATGTTTCTTGTGATTACTGCACTTAATCAACAAAACCAAATGTCACCCCTCGCATCTGAGACATTGCTAAGCCATGTGTTTGCAATCGGCAGTTGCTCTTTGAGCCTGGTCAGCATATGTTTTTGGCCTTTGAATTCAATTTCAACAACTTTGAGAAGGCACAACAGAGGCTGGGAAGGAATTTGAATGGTATTAGCTTAATTTGAATTCTGCAGAAGCCAGATAACCGTCCACCCATCTATCTGCTTCTGGATGTTCTTTGCACGTGCACACCAAGCAGTCACTTTGTTCTGGGTGTGTGTGTGTGTAAAGTGGAGGAGATGGAAAAGGCCATTGTCTGTTTGACTGAAGTTCTGTTTAGCTGAAGAACTGCATGCAGGGAGCATCCCAGGTAAAAAACCCAGGCAGATTCAGATGATGAACATCAGGAATCCACTAAGACTCTGCTGAGCTCGGGTTTTTAATTGGTCAATTAAACTTGATAAATTGTTTGCCTTTTGGGCTATATCTTCACATCTGGAGGGGAACTGGAGGGAAATGTTCTGCTCATCCTAAAGAGCCGGATGTGTGCCATCACATGGAATGAATGTCCAGATGCCAGACCTCTCCGTGGCATTCCACCAAATGAGTCTTTCCAGGTGTTTTTCAAGTCTTGAGGAGACATTCTAATTGAGGCTTTCTCATGTGGCACTGAGAACTTTCTGCCACTTCAAATCCTTTGAAGAGGTTAGGGTATAAATAAGTCAATAAACTCATTTTACTGTGAGACTAAGGATTTGTTTTTCTTTTTCAAGTTATAGTTCTATTTTTAAATTCATTAGGTAGATATGAGTATATGAGTGTTTCCAGGTGTGAATGAGTATATGAGTGTCTGTGTGTATGTGAATTTATATATATCTGAGCATGTGTATGTGTGAGTGTGTATGTGTACACATTGGTTATAGTAGTGATTTCATACCAAGGCTACACATATCGTTACCTGAGGAGTGTTCTAAAAATAGATTCCTGTTCCCAAACTGGGCTGACTAGACCAAAATCTCCAGTTACTAGATTCAAGAATTAGTATTTCTAAATTGGCCAGTGGGTTCTGTCATCAGCGAACAGTGATGTTTAGAAACCACAGGGTAGGGACCATATAGTACTAACGCTAATGCTAAACCAATGTTAATATGAATAGTTAACTTTTACTGAACTCCTACCATGTGCCAGGCACTCTGCAAAGTATTTGACAGACATCTAATTTAGTCCGTACAAGCACCATATCACATAGGTACTACATTACCTCCATTTACGATTGAGGAAACTGAAGCTCAATCACAAACCTGGTAAGTGGTGAAGCTGAACATTTGAACGTTGAAGATGCTGGTCTAAAGAGTGGTCCTTCATTAAATTACATCCTCCGACCAGGCCATGGCAGATACCACTCCCAGCACCTTCTCCCCTGACCCCTACAAGACTCCGGTTGGCAAGAGCTGGCTCAGAGGATTACATCAATTCTCTAATCTAGCCCAATCTATTTTACAGATGAGGAACCTTGATCTAATGAGAATAAGTGACTCCCCTAGGAACACCCAGATCCAAAACCTAGTTTTCCTGATATTCTCCTAAACCACCATGTTCTGATTTAGTAACAAAGTTCTCTGAAGGCTATGAACATTGAAAAGTCCCCTTGCCCTGCAAAGATAGCCAAATTTAGTGATGCTCAATGGATTTTCTGAAAGTTGCAGGTTTAAGGATCTCTAGAATTAAGACCTTCTGGAAACCTTTAGTCCATCTTCATAAAGTTGTTGGGTTCTTTTGTTTGGTTTGGTTTGTTTGGTCCAGATAAGAAATATTTCAAAACTCATCTTAGAAGTCTACTTTTACTCCCGCAGCTCGACAAATATACCTTTAGGGGAAAAAAATTCCAAGATAATAACCTCATGGCATTTGAAGACATCCAACACATGTTTCAACACTTTTCTCTGAGGCTCCCCAACTCACATGTTGCTTATTACTACGTTTTCCATTAATCTGGGCTGTTTGAGATTTAGACCTCAACAATCCACCCACTGACATATTCCAGAAGCTTTCTCTCCCCACCCCACACCCAAGATTTTATTGTTAATGTTATTATGTAACTTTCCTCAAACTTACATTGCTGAGACCAAGTGTTGGACCATAGGCCTGGACTGTCTAAATGAGGTGTAGCTGTGAATCTATGCATTTTCACAATTGCCTTTCGACCTAAAAATGAACACTGAAGTTTCAGGTCACTGATACCAAAACTCTGCAGTTAAAATTTCTTCTGTGATAAGTACCAGTGTAGTGTCTGCCTGCCAGGTAGCAGAGGAAGACAAGAAAAAGGACCCGAGTGTCGAGTCATTTCTGCTGTGTTCCCACTAGGATGGCCAAGATTGGCTGTCATGTCTTCAGGGATTTGGGAAGTTCTCCATCATCCCTTCCAGGCTCAGGCTATTAACAATTCCTGGCAGCCAATCGAAATACCAGAGGAGGGGAGAACATGGGGGTAACTAGAGTTCACAAAGATTGTTTTCTTCTTCACTCCAAATTTCAGATTTGTCTCTAGAATTTAAAGACTTTAAAAACAAGTCTGACAATCACATTCAGGTGCGTCTCTCTAAGCACGATGGAAATTACTTCCCAGCTGAAATAGAACTTGCCTTCACCTCAGAAAGAGACAATGAGCTACCGTGAGGCTTTGCCTCCCCAAGCCCCTGGGAGAGAGGGAACGACAGAGCTGACTCAGATCCAAAACCCAGAGCCAAGCACCTTCGCACAGTTGTATACCCTGTCACTTTGGTGTGGTATGGCCCCCAGGCTCTGGAGAAGAACAAAACCTTGGGTAATTAAACAGGCAACTCAGGTTTCATGGAAGCTGAGAAAATGCCCTGACCCACAGAATGAACAACCCAGCAAGGCCCTGAAAATCTCATGTACTGGAGTGTTCCGCCAACAGCAAGAGCTCCCATATCCACTCCTCCACCCCTAACCTCCTACCCACACTATCACCATCGAGCAACTCTAACTCTAAGGAGACATAACTGGAGTAGGCATGAGATAGATGCCAGGAAATGAGTTCATCCTCTTTATGATCTGGGATTCAAAACACCACGGTGGCAACCTATCGTCTTCACAAATAGAACAAAGGAGATACTTACTTCAATCATAAAATCACAGAATATTAATGCTGGAGGAAACCTGAACATAATCTAATTCCACCCCCTCATTCTATAGACGAGGAAACTGTAACCCAGGCACGTTCAAAATCTGTGATTAACTTTAAAAAAAAAGTGAAAATTTTGTATAAACTTCTTTAACATTAGCACAATCATTTTTCATAATGTATTAGTCAAGGCTCAGTCAGGGAAGAAGAACCACTATGAGAATAAGGTATTTGTTATAGGGCTAAAGCTTCCACAATTGTGGGGAAAGCTAGGGGAATAAGAGTCCAAAAGAGAGTCACTAACTAGACTTCCTGAGCACCACACTGCTGGGCAAGTCAGAGTTTGCCACAGAAGTTGGGAGCCAGGCACACCCATCTGCCAAGGTGGGACCACAAAAAACAACTAGTGCAAAATATAGCCTATGGAAGGTGGGCTTGGGTTGCTGTGGATCAGCAGGGCCAGCTGTCAGGACAATGAGCTGGCCATGGGATGAGAGAGAACAAGGACCAGGTGGAACACAGCAGCATGTCTGTGGGCATATTTCATCAAGGGAAGGAAAGAGACTGGCTGGAAACAAAGGGCAGCTCCCTCTGCATCTGCCTCTCCTCACGTTTAACAACCTTCAGAAAGTAATGACTACTGCTCTACTTCTACCCTTCAGATCTCACACAAACCTCTTCTTTGACCATCTCTAACTCAGACCCCTACAAGGATTCTGGGAAACACAGTTTCAGTTTATCCAGTACAAAACCACCACAGTCCACCTCTTTACATCTGGCATCAATATACACTTCTTCTAACAATTTTTTATTTTCAACTAAAGACAATAGTAAAATTATCCTTTCATCTAACATGATGCAACTATCTTGCATACAATCCAAAACATGTTAAGTCTCTCCAAAAGAGGATACAAAATCCCATGTGTTACTTCATCTATCTTTGAGTGATGTTCATTCCTCTTTTATTTATTTTTTTTCTTTTCTATATCCCCCAAGACTATGGTTCATTCCTCTTTTAGCTGAGTCACATTTCCCCTTTGATATGTTGTTGTTAGATGCTGTCGAGTCGCTTCCGACTCATAGCAACCGTATGTACAACAGAACGAAACACTGCCCAGTCCCGTGCCATCCTTATAATTGTTGTTTTGCTTGAGCCCATTGTTGCAGCCACTGTTAATCCATTTTGTTGAGGGTCTTCCTCTTTTTTGCTGACCCTCTACTTTACCAAGTATGATGTCCTTCTCCAGGGACTGGTCCCTACTGATAACACGTCCAAAGCACGTGAGACAAAGTCTCACCAGCCTCACTTCTAAGGAGCATTCTGGCTGTACTTCTTCCAAGACAGATTTGTTCATTCTTTTGGCAGTCCATGGTATATTCAATATTTGATATACTATAACTTAAACCTAAAACATAAGATTAACCACTATTAACACATCTCATGTTATATAGTAGGGAAATGGTAAGGAGAAAGAAAAAAAGTGGCTAATATATAAACAAATATGTTCATATGAAAGTAAGGAAGAAATACTCATAACTGCTATTGACCTCATTTATGTAAATTGTCACATGGCTGTGACTGGTATTTAAAACTTCCTTCTTCCATTACCCCTTCCATATTTACTTTGCCCTTAGCATTTCATCTTGGTTCCTTGCCTGCTGGGGTAACCCAAAATTTCATTCCCAAAAGGTCTGGGCCATTTGCAGTCTTACCTGTTTGGGGCTGTTGTGGTTTCCTGTGAATTTCTATGGCAGGACATGGGAGTACTAAGAGATGCTCCAGAGAATTTGCTGCATTTCAGACACTCTCCTTCTAACCCCCACTGGGTGGTAGCAGCCCAATTTCCCTTCATGGTCAGAGTCCATTGCTCTAGATAGTGTGGTCATTCTCCTATGCGTGTTGATTCACTGGCATAAGAACCCCAAAGTGGGCAGTAACAGTATCAATTTCCAGTTTAAAAGAACCATTGCTGTGTCCCTAGTGGAAGCACTCCCCCCTTGGGAACCAAAGTCCTCTAAGATGGAAAAGTATCCATTTATGGGAATGAAAAGCAACAATTTTCATAGTGGATCATTAGAGATAATAGAGAGAGAAACCACTCCCATTTCCATCCCTCAATTCCAAAACCTATAAATCCTGTATATGGGAGAAACAGCGCCATCAAGTAGTCACCAATTCAGTGTACATCTTGTATGCTAGAGGATATTACCCACCTCAGAAATTGTTGCCACACCACTGGCATCAGCGCTGAGTCTTCACAAGGCAATTTCACTGTCTTAGCAAGGCTGGTAATGGGGGATATGGTAATATGAGTGAATTCTGTGGGCATAACCCCGTTCTCACACTTCATTTACTCTTAAAAAAAAAAAAAAGTTCTTTTGACAAAAGTAATGCTGTGCAGAATACCATGTCAGTGAATAAGGCATTTATAAGTCCACAGATGGTGGTTTTGGCCAAAGCACTGAGGGAAGAGAAGGAAAATCTATATTCAGAATTTCAGTGGAAACAAAGCGCCACCTCTCCCATGCTGGAAGTGTCCAAGGTAATAAGTTTGCCACAGGGCTGACTGGTCCCCCTAAGGAAAGGTGCCATGCTGTGGGCTCAAGGTTGGTCTCTTCTACTAGCATATTTGACACTCACCAGATCAGCTTTGGTGGGTGGGAGTTCATGTATAATCTTCATTCCTGCCACATGGCCTCTATTGCCTGAGCCCACTGAGCGAGAACAGAGGTGGTTATGGAAAGAGGCTGATTGACATTCACAGAACAGTGAGGTCGCTCTTTGTGAGCATTCCTATAGAACACAGATGTCTTCGCTCTCTGAGCCCATTCAAAAAAGTCTATCCACATGCTTCTTCTCCAGACCTCCTTGTCACTAATTTACTGACCACATTCCTTCCATGTCTCTGACCATTTAGGCAAATCACTAACCACTGCTTTTGAATCAATATATATCCATATCTATGTTTCCCTCTCCTTCCAGAAAAAATGAACAAACAGGGCACAGCTCAAATTTTTGCCTGTGTGGTAATTTCCCTTCACCAGATCTTCAGGCCGTCTCTGAGCAGAGCAACAGTGTTTAGCCGCCCACTCAGACAACTCCTGCATGTCATACAAAACCAAGATGGAAGCCAAGATGGAAGCTTTTCCTTCTCAGTCAGCTGGTTACAGGGAACTCTCAATGAGGCCATGAGTGGAGGTTGAGAGATGAGAGGCAATGTCGCAGGAGTGTGAGCTGTGGGAATCTGAACCACTTGCTTGTATAACTTACATGTGCCTTCAGGATCAGCTAAAGCCCGGTACTGTATATACCACTGCCACCTGATGATGGAGCACTGCTGGGCATGCCCAACTTGGTGGCTGGGTTGGTCAGGAAACATCCAGTTCACAATGGGCAGCTCAGGCTGCATGGTGGCCCATGGAGGTGGGGTGCATTCAGTCACAACCGTGACCCTGTAACAAGCTAGAAGCCATTTTTCAAAAGGAGAGTAGTTATCTGCAGAGAAAGCTAGAGCATGTTTCAAAATCCTAGCGATCGGTCCTATGGTTCTTTTGCAGGGGCCTGCCAAGGTCTCCATATAGCATCCTATCAGTCCAGATACACCAGGCACCATGGAATCTGCTGTGTCTCGTGGCCCAGGGGGCAGAGAAGCTTGCCCAGCAGTCCATGCAAAGCCTTCTTTGGGGGATGGGCTGCAAGGTCAGCCCCACTGGAGGGGAGTAGCTTCAACTGTACCCGAGTTTGCTCTGAGGAGGCCAAGTGGTAGTTGCATGCCCACCCTGCTCACTCTTTCTAAGGGTCTCCAGCTTCCCACCAGGACATCTTTCATTGATCTCTGTGCAATCTACAATAGCTGAAATGCTCCCATCTGGGGAGGAGGTCTCAGTCTCCGAAGCCATCCAGAGAGAAAAAAAGATGTCCAGATCCCACTCCTCAAGTGAGAATGCAAGCCCCTGATGAGACCCTTCAGATAGAAATCTGTTTGGATCTCAGGAAAAAAAGTCAATAAACCAGGTATTGCAAATCCACTCTGACAGTACTTCTCACCCTAACTGCTCTTTAGAATCACTTGGGGTTCTCTCTGGCCCATCATGACTGGGCCCCTACCCTGCCTCCTAAGATTCTGATTTAGTCTCCCTGGAACCCAGGCACCAGGACTTTTGACAGCTCTGCAGGTGAAGTTCACTGGCTGCAGCCCAGTGTCTGTGTGGTAGTATGACTCTGTCCACCCAGCCTGGGTCCCAGGAGAACAGAACCTCTGCCTTCCTAATCTAGGCTCCTAATCATTGCTGACCTACACGTGTCTGGTCCTCAGGGCTTTTGCAAGATCTACAGTCACGACCCAGGCTTTTTTTTTTTTTTCCTTTTAACACAGAACATTATCAGAGTTAGGACCCGTCTTAGTCATCTGTTGCTGCTATAACAGAAATGCCACAAGTGGACGGCTTTAACAAAAAGAAATTTATTCTCTCACAGCCTAGTAGGCTACAAGTCCAAATTCAGGGCATCAGCTCCAGGGGAAGGCTTTCTATCTCTATCAGCTCTGGAGGAAGGTCCGTGTCATCAGTCTTCCCTTGGTCTGGGAGAATCTCAGCACAGGAACCTCAGGTCCAAAGGATGCGCTCTGCTCCCGGCACTGCTTTCTTGGTTGTATGAAGTTCCTGTGTGTCTCTGCTCACTTCCCTCTTTTATATCTCAAAAGAAATTGGTTTAAGACACTATCTAATCTTGTAGGCCTCTTCAGTATAACTGTCACTAATTCATCTTATTACATCATAGTGATAGAGTTTACAACACATAAGGAAATCACATCAGATGATAAAATGGTAGACAGTCATACAATACTGGGAATCATGACCTAGCCAAGTTGACAGATATTTTTGGGGGACACAATTCAACCCATGACAGGGCCTATACATAGTAAGTATTGTTCAACCTGGGTCTTCTTCGTTCTGGCATTACTTTACTTTGGGCGTCTATTCAACATTGTCCCTGAAATACTCTGGACAGTGTATTTCTGTGCTTTTTGATTGGCTGACGTCTCTCAGCCTCTGGCACCTCACCTCACCATGCACCCAAGGAATGCAGGAACCTGTGGACACACAACCCATCTTACTCTTCATGCGAACCAGCAAAATGTTTCTTGGAGGTTTGAATGTACACTGGGGGGGAAGGGGGACAAGCCCACCTGCATCCTTTCCTATCCCCATGGCCTTTCTCACACTCTCCCAACAGGAACACCTATACTTAAGTTTCCTTTAGCAGATCCCTGCCCAGTAGCCCCATGTTCCTGCCTCTCCCAATGTCTATAGATTACATGTATAAGTCAACTTTACGGATTTAAACACACACAGAAACACACGCCACTGTCTACTACTGCCAGTTTGGGTCTAACAAACTCATCTGCTGCTTCAACAGATTTCATTTTGGATAAAATCAAAGACTGGCTTCCAAAACCTGAAACACTGGAGCCTTTACTTACTAGCTTGGAAAAAAGAAAGTCCCCTTTTCTCCAGGTTAGTTAAAGGAGCACCTTCCAGGTATGGAAGAAAGGATGTGTCCTTTAGTTTTTAACTAAGCTTTATAGAGGAAACAAATCACATTTATTTCAACCATGAATGCTCACAGAAGCAGGCATTCTCCATTGTAGAATTGCCTTCTCTATCATCTTCCATAAATAGCGCCTTGCTTTCCCAAGGGCTGCTCAGAGCCGGGCAGCCCCCAGGGTCACTGCCGGGCCTGCTCTTGTTGCACTTGATGAGTCAGCACCAGTGCAGGAAGACCAGCCTGGCCCCCGTGATGGGCAAATGACTGCTAATTATTGCCAACACTCTTCCTAGAATTACCAGCTAACGCAGGAACACTAAGCCTAGCATCACCTAGTGGGCCACAGAACATCCAGGAGAGCGTGCCATGCTTATAAAGCAGGTCATCTGATCGCACAGCACAGCAACCCTGGCTTTTTCTCCTTTTGTACTGTCCTTCATCACAGTGAAGTGCTCTCTCCCCGTCTGTCCCTCTCCACCCCTCCTCACTTGACGGCTAAATCTTTGGTTGTCATTTTCCCTCAAGTGCTTTGTTTGGTATTAATATCTCGTGGTGAGAAGCGCATCTGCCTATTCCTGGAAAATGACATATAAAGCAAAGGAAGCTAATCAAACGCCCCAAAAAGGACACAGAGAAACCTTGTCCACTTGTTTTCCCTAAGGCTATTACTGAAAACTTTCCTGTTGCTTCCTCCTGTGCCCCACGGAGGGAGGCCTGACAGGGTGACAGAGCCCTGCTGTGTGTGGCGAAGCAGACAAGATCATCTCCCCTCAAATGGAGAGGGGGCACATGAACACCACCGCTCACTTCTTTTAGGTTTACTTCCAGCCAGAGGCTGAAAGTCAGAAGAAAGCCCAGGCCTCAGGCCCACTGCTGCCTGTGGCCCCAGGGAAGGATCTCCCTGAAGCACTGAGGTCCCACAGAAGGGCAGGCAGGCTGCAAAGGAGAAGGGCCCCGAATGGCAAGTCAGGGGACCTGGTTACTCTCCCAGCTCTGCTGGCTAGGTGTATTCTGAGGATGTGGCTTCATTTCCCTGTGCCTTGGTTTACATGTATTTAGCACGAACAGATTTAGATTGAATGATCTCTAAGTTCCCTTCATTAGATGTGGAGACTTACTAAGATAATGCAAACTGCTGACAAAGACAAGCAGGGCTGGGCCTCTGTGCTAGCCTTTTATCTCACAGTTGTGACACATCTTTACCAAAAACTCTGGTATTTGCATACAAATCTGTGTCTATCCACAAATATTTTTCCACTCCATGCCCTTCCCACAGGGGTTTATCATTGCAAGGAACCACCACCCCATTCCTTAACCTGTCCCAATGTGCCTGCTATCTCTGGAGTCAGTTCCTGGTTACTACTTACCTCATTAAAATAAGGTTGCCCTCTGACAGCTAAACTATGAAATGAGTATCTAATAGACGCAGAGCGGAGATAAGGAAAGTTAAACCCTAAATACAGGACGAGCAGAAACAGCGCCCGGTGTCCTCACCACTCCCTCTTCCCAGACATGCAGGAAGACACAACCCCTTGCTCCCTAAGTTGGTTTTGAACCACCAGCCTGAGCCCTCTTCATGAGTGTGTGAGCAGAAGCAAGTCTGGTCCTGGATCATGGCAATTGAGAGCAGGCGTGAGCTCACCACCCTCTCACTCCTATTTGTGCAGTTGGGAGTCAAGATCTGAAATGGCAGAGTTGACATTGAAAGCATTGTGGGTGTCTGAGTCATCACTGGATAGACACCTGACTCACCTTGTCCTGACTATGTCAACAGCCAGCCATAATAGTGCAGAGAAAGGAGTGCTCCAAAGACAAAGACAGCCACTGCCCATCCAAGCACTGTCCTCAGAGAAGGGCCCTAGCCTGGAACTTTTGCTGGGTCCACTGGCAAAGTCATCCATGAGGAAGAAATGATGGCATAGTGGTTAAGAGCTCAGCTGCTAACCAAAAGTTTGGCAGTTCAAATCTACCGGCCACTCCTTGGAAACCCTATGGGGCAGTTCTACTCTGTCCTACAGAGTTGTATGAGTCAGAACCGACTCGACGGCAACGGGTTAGGTTTGGGTTTATTGTATCCAACTTGTTTAGTTTCCTGAAACCATTAAGGATTTAGTTCACCTAATGCCCCTTGTTCTTATTCGGTGCTCACCAAACAACCTTCTGATTACGATTTAGTATTCACGTAGCTTTCTTGATGGAAGAGAACGTCAGACCAGAGGAATTTAGAGTTAAAACATTCCTACAACAGTGTTTAATTAGAAATACTAAATTATGACTTCTGGCACAGTTGCAGCCCTTTCCAAGGGAAATTTTCCTGCCCATAGACCAGGCTGAGGGACCAGTTGTAATCTAAACCATGGGTTCCCCAAGCCATGGTCTAGCTAATAATTCATTCATTCATTCATTCATCCATCCATGCCTTCATTCAACAAATATTCATCGAGTATTACTATGTGCTTCTTATAGGCACAGCCGATATAGCAGTGAAAAAAAAAAAAGTCAAATTTCCATCTCACGGAAATTATATTCTAGAGGATAGAAGGCAACTGATAAATTAAAAAACTGATAAATATGTAACATATCATATGGAGAGAAGTACTCAGCAGAAGAATAAAATAGGGCAAGGCAGTGGGATGGTGGAGGGAAGGGATTGCTCTGCCTATGGGAAGGGCTTCTCTGGGGAGGTGACATTTGAGCAGGTAACTGAAAGAGGTGAGACAGATGCTATGTAATATCCCCCTGGACAAGTGAAAGTGTGCTCCAATGCCAGGAAGCAATGGTTGCAGAGACCTTGAGCTGGAGCAAGTCTGTGCTGCTCAAGAAACTGCAAGAAGCCAGAGCAACTGCAGTGGAGTGACTGAGCTAAATAATGGTAGTAAATAGAATCAGCGGGGTAGCAGGAGGCCAGAATGTGAGGGTCTTGTAGACCATGGTGAGGACTCTAGCTTTCCTCTGCTCCATTGAGAACAGAGAATAGGTGGGAATGGATAGAAGCAAAGAGATCTGTAAGGAAATTATTGCAATGATTCAGGTGAGAGATGAAGGTGGCCTCTATGGTCTATGGTATAGGGAATCAGTTCCCAGTCTTAGGGATCTGAGAGGCCAGGCCACAGGGGGCAGAGAGCCTCATCCTGGGTCCCTGAGTCTTGACCTCAGTTACTGGCCTGACTCTGGCCAATAGCTTTCCCTTTGTGGTTCAGAACCCTGTCTGCATAGGCCTACACAACCTGCCTCAGTTACATATCAGTCAGCTGTTGCTGCATAAGGAAACCATCCCAAAGCTCAGTGCTATGCAGTACTGTGCATTTCTCCTCATGCTCACAGATCTGCAAGTCAGCTAGAGAAGTTCTGCTTTGGGCTTTAGTCTACAGGTCAGTGGGGCAGGCTGAAGAGGCAGCAGCTACCTGGAGGCACTTTGGTTCCATGGCAGAGGTTAGAGGCTCCCAGAGAGGCAAGCAGAACCACACAGTGCCTCCTCAGGCCCAGGCTCACAACTGACGCACCGTCATTTCCTCCCACGTTCCATTCACTGCTTGCCACCTGGTCCAACCTAACACCATCAAGGAAGGGCTATATTCCTACTCTCCTGGCAAAGGGTATGGAGACAGAGAGGGTGGAGTGCTGGGACTAATAATACCATCTACCACATCAACCACCAGGCTGTGGCACTCAGGAAAATGGCCTGGAGATCTTGTCACATACAGATTCCCGGGCCTGCCCCCAGACAGTCTGATTCCATAGGGCTGGGAAGAGGCTGGGAATGTGCATTTCTAGCAAGCTCCCAGAGGTTGGGGACACTGCTGTCTATGAACCACAGCCATAGGGACAGCATCAGACCCTTGGGGCAGGAGGTGGGGACACTTAACTCTCTAGACAATATCTAATACATCAGAATGCAAATGATTAGGACTCTCCTTATCTGTGGAGGGAGGAGTTTATGAAATAGAAGATAGAGCTTGGGAGTACAACACCTTGTCAGTCCTTGACCTTGGATAACCTAGAACACAAGACCCCTCAATTTTTTCACTGTCAAACAAGGATTATACCTTCTAAAAAGCATTCCATAACTCTGTCCCCAGGACACGTGCACGTACACACACATAAACACATACACACACATATATTTATATTTATATATGAAATAGAGGGAGAGTTATCCCATCCTTCCACTGTGCTATATATAATCTCTATTAAAACACAGATGGCAGGGTGCTGAAATCACCGGTGTACAAGTCCGCTTTCCCCTACGCCCAAAAACTCTGTGAGGCCAGGGTCTGTGTCACCTCTGTGGGGCTCCCTAGTGCCTGACACTTTCTAGGGTCTCAAGGAACGTTTGCCTAGTGAATAAACGAGTAAGGGGTGAGGTTTCCATCTAGTGGGGAAACAAGACTCGTGTGAAACCATTTGAGAAGCCGCAGGTCAGAGGGATCTCACCTTCCATCCTGAGTCAGCCTCGTCCCTCTCTAGCCTCCAAAATAGTTGCCATCGAGTGGACTCTGACTCATGACGAACCCATGTGCGTCAGAGCAGATCTGTGCTCCTTAGGGTTTTCAACGGCTAATTTTTACAAAGTAGATCCTTTGGGTGGGTTTGAACCTCCAACCTTTACATTAGCAACCGAGCACGTTAACTGTTGGCACCAGCCAGGGACTCCTCTAGCCTCCCGTCTTTCCTAATTTCAGACAGTCAGAACAGAACTTTTCTACATGGCTGCAGGTTAGAATCGCCAGGAGAGTTTATTATCCTGATGCCCAGGCACCCTCCAAACCAGTTAAATCAGAAACTGTGGGGGTGGGCCAGCCATCGGAATGTCTGCAGCTCTCTGCGGGATTCCCAAGTTAGGACGGGGCCAAGGACGCCGGGAATGGGTGGAGGGCCCACTCTGAGGTGGGTAAGGCCCCTGGGGCAGCCGAGCACTGTGAGTCAGGATGGAGTCTGCCGCCCCAGCCATGGGCACTGCAGTTCGTCAGAGCAACAGACAAAACACGTTCTCCCCCGGCTACGGATACAGCAGACTTGGTTATTATTACATAAAAGCTGGGGGCTTCCAGGCTTTTCTAGAACCGGTTTCATCATGAGCTATAGGACTAATGCCTCCTTGGAACAACGGCTGAGCTCCTGGCCTGTTCTCAGGCTGGAGGAGCATGCTGGAGTGTGGGGGGTGTCGCCCTGGAGGGCAGGGCTGTCTGCAGAGCAGACAGCACAGCTTCTGCAGGGAGATGGGGGAGGACACGTGGAAACCATGTGCCCGGGAGGCTGGAGGGACCACAAAAGCGGAGGTGGGGAGGAGAGACAGGGTGGGCAGGGAAGGGAGAACCAAAAGGCATTGAGGAAGAGGCGGCAAGGTGAGCTGGCCCCACAGGTGAGCGGGGCCTTCCTCCCCTTTGCCCAGCCCTTCCGTCCACCTCCCAGCCCTGAGCCCCACCCCTCCACCCCCAGCAGTCACAGAATGAGCGTCACAGGCTCTCTGGTCGACCTGACCTAGGCCTCTTCCTGTGCCACCTGGGCTGTGACACGCCCACATCCTCCCCTTGGCCGTGTCCTCTGAGCAGGAAACACTCACGGTCTTGGCTGTGGTGCAAACACCAGCAGCAGGGACAGCGCATGGGCTCAGGTGGCAGAGAGAGCAAGCCTGGTGACGCTGGGCCTTTCCTACCTCGGGGCTCCTGTTGGTTTCTCAGCCACCAGAGGGTAAGCGCGGCTTTGAAAAGCCATCAAAACTCACATCCAGTCAGCACCAACAGGCAGGAAAGTGTCTTGACTTTATCTGAGGCCTCAAGGCCAGAGGAGTTAATGGAGCCCAGCCACCAGGAATGAGGCCACAATATCAGTGGGGTTTGGTTTCAAACCTGGGCCTTTGGAGCCTTGACCTAGCTAATTGGTTTCATGTGCCGGGTCTCGGCAGGTGATGCCTGGTGGCCGAGGGACACAGATGCCGGCCTGCGTTGTAGCGTCCAGGAAACCTTGGATGACCATCCCCAGCTGTGTCTCTCGCACTGCATCCCGCCAGCTGTCACAGCAGATCACGTCACAGAGAGCATAAAGGAAGCTCCTGTCGTTTCCTCTAGATGGAAAGGAAGAAAGAGAGGCTTATGAGCGCCTGGTTTCTGTTTCTGCTACAGCAGAGGTAGAATGCTGATTCGTCCGATAATATGTACCCCAGGAGTCGGATGGCAGACCCGCGTCTGCAGATACCACCAACTCTGCAAATACCACTCCAAGATGCTGCATTAGGACACTGTGGAGTTTTTCTTAAGAGCCTTTCAGGGGTTCCAGCAAATATACACCTTGAAAACGCATTCACTTTCTAGTAGCTGTTTCCCATCCCATGAGACCGTCTGGTTTAAGTCTTACCTCACAGACTTCAAAGGGTACCTACCTCAAGCAGTCTTAAATCCCTCGCTTCCAAACAAGCACATTTCTGGTCATGCTGTCCAGTCAGTGAGCAGCAGGGCCTACATCAGGCCAAATACCAGGCTCAGCTCCACGTGGGTTCAATGTGGACCAGTCGGCAAGGCAAGGAAAAGGGAGACAGCGAGTGATAGCACCTTCTCCACGGGGCCGTGTGAGGCTCCAATGAGACAAACCACGAGAGGCACTGTGACGGTGCCAAAACGCAGTGCTCACCATTGTGAGCTCATGCATAGCAATCCCTCCATTCCTGAAGGGAAGCCCCTGGGTGGTGCAAACGGTTAACGTGCTCAGCCGCTAACTGAAAGGTTGGAGGTTCAATCCACCCAAAGACATCTCAGAAGAAAGGTCTGGTGATCTACTTCCAAAAAACCAGCAGTTGAAAACTATGGAGCACAGTTCTCTGACACACATGGAGTCCTCATGAGTACAATGGACTCGACGGCAACTAGATTCCTGAAGAGACTGTTTATAGTCTTATCACACTGTCCCTAGTGGCCGTCACTCCTAGAACTGAATTCCCTTTAAGAAGCTGCCTCAGAAAGAGGGTTCTTGGCATAGTGGCCAGCTTAGGTGAAAAGAGGCGGGTCAGAAAGTTGCTGTCCCCTCCCTCTGCCCGCTGGGCCTGGAAGGCTTGAGCTTCTCGGTAATGGGCAACCAGCCTCGGGCTCACCTGGTGCATCTCATGCAGGCCTACTCCAGCGGCTACCACTTGCCTCTAGATGTGAGAGTGGGAGCCTTGAGCTTAAAGAGCCCTGGTGGCACAGTGGTTACAGCACTCAGCTGCTAACTGAAAGGTCGGGTCCAACCCACCAGCCTCTCTGAGGAGAAAGATGTGCCAGTCTGCTTCCATAAAGATTATAGCCTTGGAAACCCTATGGGGCAGTTCCACTCTGTCCTATAGGGTTTCTATGAGTCAGAATCGACTTGATGGTGACATGTTGGGTTTTTGAGTTCTTGAGCTTGGCTGTAGGAGTGTGTTTTTGCCTGCTTATTTTTCCATATGTTTGTTTTGGTTTTTGAGAAACAGAATAATTTTATCCAATCGGTAGTAAACAATTTCACATGGCTTTCCAAGGCTGTAATCCTGTGTGGATCATAACAACTTGTGGATAACATTGCAAAGAATAGGAATTCCAGAACACTTAATTGTTTTCATGAGGAACCTGCACATAGGCCAAGAGGCAGTCATTCAAACAGAGCAAGGGTATACTGCATGATTTAAAATCAGGAAAGGTGTGCATCAGGGTTGTCTCCTTTCACCATACTTATTTGATCTGTATGCTGAGCAAATAATCTGAGAAGCTGGACTATATGAAAAAGAACAGGGCATCAGGATTGGAGGAAGACTCATTAACAACCTGCATTATGCAGATGACACAACCTTACTTGCTGAAAATGAAGAGGACTTGAAGCACTTACTGATGAAGATCAAAGACCACAGCCTTCAGTATGGATTATACATCAACACAAAGAAAACAAAAATCTTCACAACTGGATCAATAAGCAACATCATGATAAACAGAGAAAAGATTGAAGTTGTCAAGGATTTCACTTTACTTGGATCCACAGTCAACATCCATGGAAGCAGCAGTCAAGAAATCAAATGAAGCATCGCATTGGTCAAATCTGCTGCAAAAGACCTCTTTAAAGAGTTAAAAAGCAAAGATGTCACTTTGAGGACTAAGGTGCACCTGACCCAAGCCATGGTATTTTCAATCGTCTCATATGCATGCAAAAGCTGGACAATAAATAGGAAAGACATAAGAAGAATTGATATCTTTGAATGGTGGTGTTGGCAAAGAATATTGAATATACCATGGACTGCCAGAAGAATGAACAAATCTGCCTTGGAAGAAGTACAGCCAGAATGCTCCTTAGAAGCAAGGATGGTGAGACTTCGTCTCACATACCTTGGACATGTTATCAGGAGGGACCAATCCTTGGAGAAAGACATCATGCTTGGTAAAGTATAGGGTCAGAGAAAAAGAGGAAGACCCTTAACAAAATGGATTGACACAGTGGCTACAACAATGGGCTCAAACATAGCAATGATTGTGAGGATGGCGCAGGACCAGGCAGTGTTTCGTTCTGTCGTACATAGGGTCCGCTATGAGTCGGAACCGATTTGATTGCACCTAACAACAACAATAGAAATTTCCATACACCATCCGAGTTGAGTTTGGTTTCTAAATCTTTTAAAGATTTAAAAATAACAAACCCCATTATTTCTGCCTTGAGGGTGGGAGCAGACTGTAAGAAAGTTATTTTTCTGACTTTAAGGTGGAGAAGGTCTCTCTCCTGCGGACATCAGTCCCTCCCCACGGAGTTCAGTAGATTCCAGCGTACATAGTCTCTTCAGGGTCTGGCCTGGCTGGAAAGGGGACACAAGGCATGCATACCTGTCCTGGGTCCTGGGTGGCCAGTCACTATTTGAAAAAGTCACCGCTGTAATGAAATAGTTTGAGAGTGGTTTGACTTCTAACTCATCAGTTTCTTTCCATCCAATATGTTTTTAAAGACAGATCAGTGCAAATCCAGTGTTTTAATATTTTAATGGACTCATCAATAAAAATAAGATTTGTGTAACACTTCTTGGATGACTAGCATTTAAACAAAATCATGTTGCTTAGTCACCCAAACAGCTGTTTGGTATAAACATGTATATATATGTATATATATATACATATACACGACCCATTGCCATCAAGTCAATTCAGACTCGATGCGACCCCATGTGTTACAGAGTAGAACCGCTCCATAAGGTTTTCTTGGTTATAATTTTTATGGAAGAAGATCACCAGGCCTTTCTTCTTCACTGCCACTGAGTGGGTTCAAACCACCAAACTTTAGGTTAGTAGTTGAACACATACCATTTGTGTGCTACTCAGGTATTGTTATCTCCCCAGTATTTCTCTCTCTGCCGGCACTGTAAAGAGAATAAGGTTGTCAAAGACCAAACCACTTGTGAGGGTAGACGGGGCTGGAGCTGGGCTGAGACCTGGGCCTTCCACCCAGCTCATCCCTTCTGTTCTTTGACCACACTGTCTCCCAGAAGCAGTTGCTGAGAGTGGTTCCCACTGCTCAGCCTTACAGCAGCACAGCACTTTGGGGAGAAGGAGTGCCTACCTGCCTTCTGAAGTTCTCTATGGAGCTGTCTTTGTGGGATGGGACTGATGTAGGCAGGAGAGGCCTTCTCCAGTGAGTACATTCCAAGGGTTAAGAACTCTCACAGCCTCTTCTTACCTCAGTCCTGGCCCCATCCTGGAGCCACATCACTGCAGTGCACCATCCCTGGGACCATCTCCTTCCTCTGAGTCCTTCTGCATTTGAATCACCCCTAACCTTCTCTTCTCAAAGCAACCGAGTCTATGTTTCCACCAGGGTTTGTCAGAGAAACAAACCTCTGAGTGATGTGGGATAGAGACTTACTACTGGGAGTAATGAGAGCTGGTTAGAGAGCTGGGATAAGGCCTCTCATCTGGGCTCAGCTTGAAGTCAGGGGGCAGCTGTCAGGGAAAGAAGGGGTGTGAAATGGGGGAGACCAGTGACAAGCGAGAAGGGCACCAGTCTCTCACTCCTGCGATTGTGACAATGGAGGTGGCCAGCAGGACAGACTGAAGATGGAGAAGGAGGTCTGTGTGACTCGGGAGTACCGTGGCTTCAGTGGCAACAACGCTGATCCTTCTCCCACTTTCTGAGCATTAAAAACTCTACTGCTTCTCTCCCCTTCCCGGTCTCACACAGATTTCTCCTACCGAGAGCCCCCACCTGGAAAAGATTACGCCAGCATAGCTACACTTACACAGTACAGAGCCACCTCAGGCTGTTTACTTGAGGCCAGATATTCAGATGAAAAGGATCTACTCTACATGACCTTCCCACCCTATATAAATATGTATTCCCTATATAATATGTTATGGAGCCCTGGTGGTGCAGTGGTGAACAGCTTGCTTGCTAACCAAAAGGCTGGCAGTTCGAATCCACCAGACACTCCTTGGAAACCCTATGGAGCAGTTCTAATCTGTCCAATAGGGTCACTATGAGTTGGAATCAACTCGACGGCAACAGGTTTGGTTTCTTTTTTTGGCTTATATATATAATTATATATACATATATATAATTCATAATTACATAGAGATTAAGCAAGTTGCCCAAAGTCAAACTATTTATAATACGATTATACCATTTATAATACCATTATAAATTGTTTGACTTTGGACAACTTGCTTAATCTCCCTGTAATTCACATCACACAGATAAAGCCTGAAAGGAAAAACTTGATTGAACTAGGATTGACATCAAAGTTGGGTTAAAGCCTGAGTCTGTATATCCAAGCTTATTCCAAAAAGACTTCCTGAACATTTTCTACCAGGAACTGTGTCATACCAACTTCTATGAAATTATTTAGAGACACGGGTATTTCTTACTCCCAAACGCATTTACAATATTGACAAACAGGTTCACACTTTGTCTATTGATCTGGCAAACTCTGGACAGGACTTCAAGCAAATGGCCTGCTAATGTTCTAATATCTGTCCCTGCATGGTAAAAGGGTCAATGCACTCAGCTGCTACCCAAAGGTTGCAGGTTCGAGTCCTCCCAGAGGCACCTCAGAAGAAAAGTCTGGCGATACACATACTTTCAAAAAATCAGCCATTGAAAATTCTGTGGGGCGTGGTCAACCTGGCTGAGTAGTTAGACGCATCCTATATCCCTCTTACAACAAAGACCTGGAAAAACAAGTGATTTGACTCTATGTGAATATCTGGGAGCCCTGAACAAGGCAAGGTTAAGAAATCCATCTGAGTGATACGGGAGTGGGAGACCGTTTGGAAGAGGTGAGGAGGGCTACAGCCAAGGTGGGGAAACTGCAGCACCATAGCCACGATGGTCCACGGTGAAGCAGGCAAACAGCTGTGCTGTGTGCGCACTCGGGAAGCAGTTTCCACATCGAGAGAGACCCGGCAGCAGAGATTCTGCTTGGACACTCCAAACCAGTGAAGAGCAGCTCCCTAGAGGCTAGGATAAGCACACGCGTGCACCCTTTCGCAGGGATTTAAAAAAAAAAAAAAGCCCCATTTGGGAAAAACCTTTCTCCCTTTTACCTCCTCCCTCCGCGCTCTGCACTGGGAGTCCGCTGGGCTGGAAGTAGATCCCAAAAGGCGCCCTGACCCATTCTCTGGGCCTTGGAGAGGGAACAAATAAACTGCTGGCTCCCCTAGGCCAGGAACACTGGGTCGGCACAGCTCCTTTGCTGGGCACAGTATCAGGGGTCTGCAGACTCTGAGTGCCTTACACACCTGTATAGACTTGTGGGGACCCATCTCAACAGAGTTAATCCTCACTGCCACAATACAACAGGGAAAACATCTGAAGTTTAACTTCAGCTGTGAACTGGCAGATTTGTGACCCTCGAAACAGCCCTGCCCCTTAAGTAGGCACTTTTATCGATCTGCAGCAGGGGCTTGAGGACTGATGGTAGCACCTAAAGTGCCTAGTCACCTGTTACAGGAATTCAAGAAAAAGTGGTGCCCTCGAGTCTTTACAGCCAACAGAGTAGGGTGCTCATAGTCTGGCTGCAAAACTCACCTACCTATTCACCCTAGAAAACAGGGACATTCTTTCCTTTCAGACTCTCAGGGGCAGCCATCAGCCCCCTGCCTGGCTCAGCGCGTGATCCCCTCCCACAGCCAGAGTCCAGTGCCTGCACCAATCACCCATGCCTCTCTAGGACTGGGGGTGAGACCCTGCATCACTCTTGGTGACCGACTGCCTGAACACCCGAGCTGAACTGATATAGGAAAATTTAACGGACTCTTGTGTGCACATACTTAGTTACAGAACTAACTACCTGGTGACAGGACATTAGAGATCCAAAGGTGTCAAAAATCAAACCAGTGCACATGAGCAGCCTACTTGGACGTATCAAAACAAGAAAAAATAAGAAGCTAGGTCTCACTAAGCAAATACAAAATAAAATTGTAATAAATTATTGATGGCTCAGAGACAACAGTCAATATC